>NC_084611.1:8743647-8748647 GCF_033978795.1 Nerophis ophidion | reverse complement strand
TTGACATAAGGAAAACGCATCCCCTTTTGCGTCATTCCTGTGAGAATCATGTGTGGGACTAAAACATCTAGAAATAATACTGACATTTAGTGTATTTAAATCCAAATTGTACATCTTTCCATATATGGACATATCCTGCGGCATCACCAACCACAACATTAGGAACCCCAAAATCAATACTGTCATATTGACGCCATATGAATAAGGACTATTAACATATGGAAAATAGATCCCCTTTTGCCTCATTCCTGTGAGAATCCTACGTGGGGCTGAAACATCTAGATAAAATACTGACATTTGGTGTATTTAAATCCAAATTGTACATCTTTCCATATATGGACATATCCTGCGGCATCACCAACCACAACATTAGGAACCCCAAAATCAATACTGTCATATTGACAGCATATGAATAAGGACTATTGACATATGGAAAATACATCCCCCATTGCCTCATTCCTGTGAGAATCCTACGTGGGGCTGAAACATCTAGATATAATACTGACATTTAGTGTTTTTAATCCAAATTGTACATCTTTCCATATATGGACATATCCTGCGGCATCACCAACCACAACATTAGGTGACCCCAAATCAATACTGTCATATTGACAGCTTATGAATAAGGACTATTGACGTAAGGAAAATACATCTCCATTCCCTTTTGCCTCATTCCTGTGAGAATCCTGCGTGGGACTGAAATGTCTAGAAATATTACTGACATTTAGTGTATTTAAATCCAAATTGTACATACTTCCATATATGGACATAACCTGCGGCATCAACAACCACAATATTAGGTACCCCAAAATCAATACTGTCATATTGACAGCATATGTGTAAGGACTATTGACATATGGAAAATAGATCCCCTTTTGCCTCATTCCTGTGAGAATCCTGCGTGGGGCTGAGAAAATGCTAGATATAATACTGACATTTAGTGTATTTAAATCCAAATTGTACATATTTCCATTTATGGACATATCCTGTGGCATCACCAACCACAACATTAGGTACCCCCAAATCAATACTGTCATATTGACACAGATGAAGACTATTGACATATGGAAAATACATCCACTTTTGCCTCATTCCTGTGAGAATCCTGCGTGGGACTGAAACATCTAGAAATAATACTGACATTTAGTGTATTTAAATCCAAATTGTACATATTTCTTGATATGGACATATCCTGCGGCATCACCAACCACAACATTAGGTACCCCAAAATAAATACTGTCATATTGACAGCATATGAATAAGGACTATTGACATGTGGAAAATACATCCCCCATTGCCTCATTCCTGTGAGAATCCTGCGTGGGACTGAAATGTCTAGAAATATTACTGACATTTAGTGTATTAAAATCCATATTGTATTTATTTCCATACATGGACATATCCTGCGGCATCACCAATTACAACATTAGGTACCCCAAAATCAATACTGTCATATTGACAGCATATGTGTAAGGACTATTGACATATGAAAAATACATCCCCTTTTGCCTCATTCATGTGAGAATCCTGCGTGGGACTGAAACATCTAGAAATATTACTAACATTTTGTGTATTTAAATCCACATTGTACATATTTCCAAATATGGACATATCCTGCGGCATCACCAACCACAACATTAGGTACCCCAAAATCAATACTGTTGAACAATTTAAGCTGTACATCAAGCAAGAATGGTAAAGAATTCCACTTTCAAAGCTTCAACAATTAGTTTCCTCAGTTCCCAAACGTTTATTGAGTGTTGTTAAAAGAGAAAGTGATGTAACACAGTGGTGAACATGCCCTTTCCCAACTACTTTGGCACGTGTTGCAGCCATGAAATTCTAAGTTAATTATTATTTGCAACTAAAAAACAAGTTTATGAGTTTGAACATCAAATATGTTGTCTTTGTAGAGCATTCAACTGAATATGGGTTGAAAAAGATTTGCGAATCATTGTATTCCTTTTATATTTACATCTAACACAATTCCCCAACTCATATGGAAACGGGGTTTGTATTTACGTTGACAATTTGGTGTTTTCGACTGCGACGTTTAATTCTGGACACGTATTACGTAAGTCTAGCTTGTGCGCTATTGTGTGCTTAGCTGTTGTGCAGCTGCTAGCTCCGAGTGGCCTATAGCCTAGCATGTTTACATTTTGTCAAATGACTTGGCTAAAACACAGAGAAATACCAACCTTATTAGAGTACATTTATATGTTATTTTATGATCATATTTGTATGGCAAACCCCTACGTAATACAATTATTAATGTATGTTAATAATATAGTACAATATGTTGAGTAATTTGGTGTATTTGCTGTAGAAGGAAAAAAATGCATAATGCAATATTTGGTGTGATTATTAGTAATACAAAAATATACACTAAAATGTACTATCTGCATTATTTATAGTTATATTTATTGACTATTTGATCAAGTACAATAATGTATTATACACTCATATAGATACATGCAGTAATACAGAGCAACTTTCAGTAGACAATTGAAATTATATGAATTAAGTATTTCATTTATCCTTTTTCTACCTTATTTCAATATATTTATTCGTCAGAGAGGGACAAAACACTAGGAACATCTAAAGATAATATTTATGCTCCACATCCTGACACTGCAAGTGGATTTAGCTCCACCGCAGAGCCGGGAGAAGACAAGGAAGCGGACAAGCACAATTACACAAACACACGGTACACCCTGACCGTGCCTCTTGTCCATGTGCCCCTCGTCAGATCTCAGTTCGCCATGAACTTCCTGGACCCCTCCTTCATCCCGCTGACCACCGCCCTCAACGAGGAGCTGCAGGGAAAGCCGTCCAAATGGAAGTTCAACAAGACTGCCTTTTTCCAGCAGAGGTAAGATAAACAAAGATATGAAAAGCTTCACGTCCGGGATTACGGCGACGTTGTTCACTGGGGCGAAAGGAAATGAAAAAGAAAAAGTTCCAGACTGGAAGCAGAAGCAAGGGGGGAACATTCCAGCTCGGTGAGGAAAAGAAGTGTTAGATCTTCTTGCAAAGATATCGATTTAATGGCAGGTTTACTGTGACAGAGGTAGAAAACAAACAGAACATGAATTAAAAATAATACGTTCATTCTTATTTGAATCAACACAAAACAGTTGAAGAAAATAAGTCAGATGTTTGTTTTAATCCTCTCCATTGATTCGGGTCCTTCCATTGGTCTCCAATACAGTGGGTTTAAGCTACGGACCCTGGCTAGACCACTCCAAGACCCTTTTTGTTGTTAGTGTTCTGGCAGAGGCCAAGAGTTCTACAGTTTCCCACTGAAAATCCCCAAGAGTTTTCCTGTTCCCCTCGCAGGAAAAACAACTCCAAAGCACAATGTTTGTATCTCTGTTTGACTGCAGAGTCCTGTAGTTCAAGAGCTCAGTTTTGGCCTCATCTGATCACATCACATCCTCCTAAAGGTTGTCATTCAGGTTTTGATTTGCAAACATTAGACTGTTCTGGAGTTGTGTCTTCTTGAGCAGGTTTCAGCCAAATTCTCAAGGCACTGAACAGATCGCAACTAAACTGTCCAGATTGTCTTAGAAGACATCCCGTCTAATCTTCTAAAATGGTCTTAGAATACTATCTAATCTTCTAAGACAATCTAACCAGTCCAGTTTGCGATTGATTCAATGCCCTGAGAATACAATAACCTGGATATAATATATACTGCAGTCGATACAGGTAATTCTATTCTCAAAGCATTGAATCAATCACAAACTGGACTGTTCAAGTTGTCTTAGAATACATCAAATGTATTCTTCTAAAACAATCTGGGTTGGTCGATTCAATACCCTGAGAACTTGGGTGAAATGGACATGCAGTGCCCACAAGGTCCTCCTCAGACAACCTGAAGAGTCCAGGTCTACAGTCTAAGACGTTGAGGTTATCCTATTCTCAGGGTACAATCTTAGACTTTTAGGTCATCATTTTCTCAGGGAATGGAATCAATCACAAACAGGACTGATCTGGATTGTTTTAGAATATTAAATAGGTAACCTAAGGCAATCTTGACATCATGCATGATGTATTGCAATCTAAGGCAGCCTTTAGAAGATTAGGTATGAATTCCAAGACAAGCTGAACAGTCCAGTTTGATCTGGATCAACCACAAAGTAGACTTTTCAGGTTAGTTTGTCTTAAAATACAGCCTATTCTTGTAAAACAACCTGAATTGGTTGAGTTAATGCCCTGAGAACTCGGCTAAAATGAAGTGAGATCCCGCAGTGCCCACAAGGTCTCGCTTCAATCAGAATTAGAATCAGAATAGCTTTTATTGCCATTGTTTGAGAACGGGTTCACAAACTAGGAATTTGACTTGGTGCAATTGTGCAACATAAAACACATATAACACAGAATAATTCGGACAATCTGTACAGTCCAGGTTGTCTTACGCAATTAGATAGGATGTCTTCCAGGACATCGAGGTCATTGTATATTCTCAGAGCATTGAATCCATCACAAATAAATATATAGATATATTCTACGACAACATAAAAAGTTCAGTTTGCGATGGATTTAATGGGAATACAATGATCTGGATCAATCACAAACTGGACTGTTCAGGTTTGATCCTGTAGTTCCCACAAGGTACCCCTTCAAACAAACTGAACTGCCCAGGCAGGTTGTCCTAAGACAACCTGGACTTGTATTCTCAGGGCATTGAATTCATTGCAAACTGGATTGTTGAAGTTGTCATGCAATATAGGTAATCTGATCTTCTAAAACATGGGTGTCAAACTCTGGCCCCATTTGGCCCTTGGGGCTATATCAAATTAACAGAGCTGGCCCGCCGGTAATGCCGCTGTACCACCGCATTCACCACTAACATTCCTGTCAACCCTCCCAACTTCCCTTGAGATTTATCTATATTGATGATGTGCCTTATAAATATTGTCTTTAGTGTCCCCCTACTAACCCAATCACATAATATATGCGGCTTTTAAAAACACATGCAAATTCAGCTGCAAGAT
>NC_084611.1:8701147-8738647 GCF_033978795.1 Nerophis ophidion | reverse complement strand
TACAAGCGGCCAAAATGAGTTTCCTCGATCCCTTAGAGATAGGGTGAGAAGCTCTGCCATCCGGGCGGAACTCGGAGTAAAGCCGCTGCTCCTCCACATTGAGAGGAGCCAAATGAGGTGGTTCGGGCATCTGGTCAGGATGCCCCCCGAACGCCTCCCTAGGGAGGTGTTTCGGGCACGTCCGACCGGTAGGAGGCCACGGGGAAGATCCAGGATACGTTTGGGAAGACTACCGTATTTCCTTGAATTGCCACCGAGTATATAGTATGCGCCTGCCTAGAATTACTGCCGGGTCAAACTCGTTTCGCAAAATAATTAGCGCATGCTTAGCATTACCGCCGGCTCAGGATTAACGCCGGGTCAAACTCGTTTCGCAAAATATTAGGGATGCACCGATTAATCGGTAACCGAATATGGCAAAAAAAGCCACATTCGGCCTTCGGTGGAATGAGTTAAATGCAAGGCCGAATAGTGGCGTGTGACGCAATGACGCAATTTTTTGACGCGGTGACGCAATCAACCAACGTGCAGTGACGCGGTGACGTTTTAACCAGGCGCCTTCGGGAAAATGTCAGCAGTGTGGAGATATTTTTAAGTGTTGGAAAGTGACAAAAGTATTGCAGTTTGCAACGAATGTTCAGCCAAACTGTCTCGAGGAGGTGCCTCGTGGCCGACGTCTTTGAGAGGACGAATAAGTTTGCGACTGACAGTGCCAAAGCAAACAGAATTTCAAAGAAGGTAATGGAGTTTATGGCTTTGGATGATCAACCATTTAGTGTTGTGGAGGACATTGGCTTTCGGAGACTCATGGAGCACATTGAGCCCCGTAACACGATATCGAGCAGACGGTATTTCTCTGATGTGTGCTCTTTACATTGTGTGTGTGCTGTTTACATTATTAGCCTGTTGTGTAGGCTACCTGTATAAGTGTATGAGGTTACAAGCACACACTTATTGAGATTTAGTGGGGCCTCTGTTTACATTATTAGCCTGTTGTGTAGGCTACCTGTATAAGTGTATGAGGTTACAAGCACACACTTAATTGAGATTTACTTGAGTCTTCTGTTTACATTATTAGCCTGTTGTGTAGGCTACCTGTATAAGTGTATGAGGTTACAAGCACACACTTAATTGAGATTTACTTGAGTCTTCTGTTTACATTATTAGCCTATCTACTGTGGCTAAGCAGACTTTTGCCAAAAGGACAATAATTCATTTTTTGTGGGTTTATCCACTTTAATGCACTTTATTTTTTGGGGGAATGCATGTTTTGTTTTAAGGCCTAATATAAATGAAAAACTTTGTGCTTTTTTTGAAAAGCAACGGCTACTGGAATATTTAAAAAAATGTCAATATTCAATAAAATTGTACTTTATTTAAAAAACATGTCTAAAAATGTATTGTAGGCTATTTATGCAATATAAAATAAAATTGTGAAAAACTGCATTCATTATTCGGTATTCGGCCAAACGTTTAAATTTTATTCGGCTTCGGCCACAAATTTTCATTTCGGTGCATCCCTACAAAATATTATTTTTATTAACGCATGTCTAGAATTTCCGCCGAGTCAAACTCGTTTCGCCAAATAATTAGCATATGCCTAGAATTTCCGCCGGGTCAAACTCGTCACGTCACGAGTGACACTTCACCTGTCATCATTTTCAAAATAGAGGAGGCTGATTTCAAAATTTTGAAATCGCATAAAGGGCAGAAGATTAAGAGCTATTCAGTAGGATTTAAGGTCCAAGCTATTGTCACGCCTGGGTTTTATGTTTTATTTTTGTCATGTTTGGTCATGTTATGTATTGGGTTTTTTGGACATTCAGTTCTTGCGTTTTGCACTTCCTGGTTTGTTGTTTCCATTGTAACCCATTGATTTTCACTTTGCCCTCTAGTCACGCCCTTGTCCTCAGCCCTCACACCTGTTACTAATCATCTTAGTAATTATTTAAGCCATTCTGTTTCTGTCCTCGTCCTGGCAACTTTACCTACGATACCTACTATCCTACTCTACCTGACCCTCATCTACCTTCATGCCTTGCCACACTGTTTGTTGTCTATACCACGTACGTTTTTGGTTTGTTTTATGCCACGGTTAGTATCTTTTGTTTGTTTGTACGTAGTCATGCCATTGTGCTGTTTTTGTTTTGAGTATAGTGTAGTTTGTTCTCCACCATTGTGCTCGTCCTTTGCATTCCTGTTTTTGAATTATAGTGTTTGAATAAATCAAAATGTACTCACACTCTCGTCTGGCTAAGGCCAATGTGAAGTGAAGTGAAGTATATTTATATAGCGCTTTTCTCAAGTGACTCAAAGCGCTTTACATAGTGACACCCAATATCTACGTTACATTTAAACCAGTGTGGGTGGCACTGGGAGCAGGTGGGTAAAGTGTCTTGCCCAAGGTCACAACGGCAGTGACTAGGATGGCACAAGCGGGAATTGAACCTGCAACCCCTCAAGTTGCTGGCACGGCCACTCTACCAATCATCCTTTGCGTGGAAGAAGCTAAACAAATCCAAGTCTTTGTGTGACAGCTATTGAATATGCTAAAAAGAACAGTAAGCAGCTATGTTTTATTAATGTACCGTAGCTGCGTGTGTCAAATATGAGTCATTAAATGACTCCCCCCTCCTGGTGGTAGAGGGCGCTAGTGATCCTTCTTGCGACAACTCGGCTGCAGAAGAAGTCACAACAAGCAGCAAGAGTGAGCAGCGATCGTTTATTTTTTCCTCTCGAGGATTACATCCATCCATCCATTTTCTACCGCTTATTCCCTTTTGGGGTCCCGGGGCTCTAGAATAAAACAGTTTTTTAAACTGGACTTTCAATCGAAGCAGGAGGTAATAAAGGAAGATCTCCATCAAGACAGAGAGACTTTTAAAACTGAAGAAAGATAAGGAAGACTTCTATAAACAAGTTATCGATGCTTTTGATCAGAAGGAGCTGCGCATGGACTTCATTTATAAGTAAAGGTAAGATCATAATAATGTTTTTTTTATTAAAATGTGCTTTTCATGATGGTATCCTTACATCAAACTCAAATTTAATAGCGCGTGCCTAAATTTACTGCATGGTAAGCGCCGGAGTGAGAAGAGGTTTTAAAATTATTAGCGCATGCTTGCCTTTACCGCATGCCTTTGGTAAACGCCGGAGTGAGAAGAGGTTTTAAATTAATTAGCGCCCCGGCAGCAATTCAAGGAAATACGGTATGTCTCCCGGCTGGCCTGGGAACGCCTCGGGATCCTCCGTGAGGAGCTGGACAAAGTGGCTGAGGATAGGGAAGTCTGGGCTTCCCTGCTTAGGCTGCTGCCCCCGCGACACAACCTCGGATAAGCGGAAGAAGATGGATGTATTTTTGATTTTTTTTTTTTTTATGGATTAAAGGCCTACTGAAAGCCACTACTACCGACCACGCAGTCTGATACTTTATATATCAATGATGAAATATTAACATTGCAACACATGCCAATACGGCCGGTTTAGTTTACTAAATTACAATTTTAAATTTCCCGCTGAGTTTCTTGTTGAAAATGTGCGGAATGATGACACGTGCGTGTGACGACACGGACTGTCAGGAAATATTAGCTCAGCACCACTTACGGCCTAAAGTCGTCGCTTTTCATCGCATAATTACACAGTAATTTGGACATCTGTGTTGCTGAATCTTTTGCAATTTGTTCAATTAATAATGGAGATTATAAAGAGGTGGAAAGCGGTGGATTGCAGCTGTCTTTAGCACCGAGACACAGCCGGTGTTTCTTTGTTTTTAACACAGAGCGGTCAAGCGAACATGTTTCTCTACGTCAGGGGTCACCAACCTTTTTGAAACCAAGAGCTACTTCTTGCGTACTGATTAATGCGAAGGGCTACCAGTTTGATACACACTTAAATAAATTGCCAGAAATAGCCAATTTGCTCAATTTACTTTCAATAAATAAATCTATATATATATATATATTTAAAATTGTTTTTATGTCTGTCTGTCATTCCGTCGTACATTTTTTTTTCCTTTTACGGAAGTTTTTTTGTAGAGAATAAATGATGAAAAAAACACTTACTTGAACGGTTTAAAAGAGGAGAAAACACGAAAAAAAAACCATCTTCAATTTTGACTCTGTAAAATTCAAAATTCAACCGAAAAAAATGAAGAGAAAAACTAGCAAATTCAAATCTTCTTAAAAAAATAATTTATGGAACATCATTAGTAATTTTTCCTGATTAAGATTATTTTTAGAATTTTGATGACATGTTTTAAATAGGTTAAAATCCAATCTGCACTTTGTTTGAATATATAACAAATTGGACCAAGCTATATTTCTAACAAAGACAAATCATTATTTCTTCTAGATTTTCCAGAACAAAAATTTTAAAACAAATTCAAAAGACTTTGAAATAAGATTTAAATTTGATTCTACAGATTTTCTAGATTTGCCAGAATATTTTTGGGGAATTTTAATCATAATAAGTGTGAAGAAATATTTCACAAATATTATTCGTCGAAAAAACATAAGCTAAAATGAAGAATTAAATTGAAATGTATTTCTTATTTACGATAAAAAATAATAACTACTTGAACATGGATTTAAATTGACAGGAAAGAAGAGGAAGTAATTTAAAAGTTACTAAGGTATGCGTGTTTAAAAATCCTAAAAATCATTTTTAAGGTTGTATTTTTTCTCTAAAATTGTCTTTCTGAAAGTTACAAGAGGCAAAGTTAAAAAATAAATGAATTTATTTAAACAAGTGAAGACCAAGTCTTTAAAATATTTTCTTGGATTTTCAAATTCTATTTGAGTTTTGTCTCTCTTAGAATTAAAAATTTCGAGCAAAGCCAAAACCAGTTTGCTAGTAAATAAATAAAATTACAAAAATAGAGGCAGCTCACTGGTAAGTGCTGCTATTTTTAGAACAGGCTAGCGGATGACTCATCTGGTCCTTACGGGCTACCTGGTGCCCACGGGCACCGCGTTGGTGACCCCTGCTCTACGTCAACCAGCATGTTTTTGGATGGGAAAATTGTGATATATATCTTACCGGAGACATCATTGGATTATTCGTCCTCCTGCAGTAGCTGTTTAAAAGGCAGCTGTGAGTTTGGCTCCTCGGCTTCTCTCTGAGACACTGCGTGTGCACCGTAGCCATCCGACCTAAAAGTATGTCTTTACAATCTCACTAAAACACTATTAAAACAATAAGCAGATAAGGGATCTTCCAGAATTATCCTAGTAAATGTGTCTAATTACATCTGAAACGCTAACACTGCCACCGCCCGGAGCCGTTGCTTTTTATTTTATTATTATTTTTCTAGTCCTTCGCTATCAATATCATCATCCACGAATCTTTCATCCTTGCTCAAATTAATGGGGAAATTGTCGTTTTCTCGGTCCGAATAGCTCTTGCTGCTGGAGGCTCCCATTAAAAACAATGTGAGGACGTGAGGAGCCCTCACCCTTTTGATGTCATCGTCTGCGACTTCCGGTAAAGGCGAGGATTTTTTATCAGCACCAAAAGTTGCAAACTTTATCGTCGATGTTCTCTACTAAATCCTTTCAGCAAAAATATGGCAATATCGCGAAATGATCAAGTATGACACATAAAATGGACTTGCTATCCCCGTTTGAATAAAAAAATCTCATTGCAGTAGGCCTTTAAAGGGGAACATTATCACAATTTCAAAAGGGTTAAAAACAATCAAAATCAGTTCCCAGTGACTTGTTGTATTTTTTGAAGTTTTTTTTTTAAATGTTACAGGTCCCCGAATATCCCTAAAAAAAGCTTTAAAGTGCTTGATTTTCGCTATTTGCGATGCGACTATCCATTTTCCTGTGACGTCACACAGTGCTGCCAATGTAAACAAACAATGGCGAATAGCACAGCAAGATATAGCGACATTAGCTCGGATTCAGACTCGGATTTCAGCGACTTAAGCGATTTAACAGATTACGCATGTATTGAAACAGATGGTTGGAGTATGAAAGTGTTGAAGAAGAAACTGAAGCTATTGAGCGAATAGCTATTGACGCTATTCATAGCCATAGCATGGCCGAATAGCTGCGTTAGCATCGCCGGTAAAATGTGCGGACCAAACGATCGGGACTTTCGCATCTTGTGACACTGGAGCAACTTAAATCTTTCGATTGGTAAGTGTTTTTTTCGCATTAAATGTGGGTGGAAGGAAACGTAATATAGTTGCAAATGCATCTGCAGGTTATCCATACATCTCTGTGCCATGTCTGCTTTAGCACCGCCGGTAAATAGCATGTTAGCATCGATTAGCTTGCAGTCACGCCGTGACCAAATATGTCTGATTAGCACATAAGTCAACATCAACAAAACTCACCTTTGTGAATTCGTTGACTTTATCGTTGCAAATGCATCTGCAGGTTATCCATACATCTCTGTGCCATGTCTGCTTTAGCACCGCCGGTAAATAGCATGTTAACATCGATTAGCGTAGCATGTTAGCATCGATTAGCTGGCAGTCAACATCAACAAAACTCACCTTTGTGATTTCGTTGAATTTATCGTTGCAAATGCATCTGCAGGTTATCCATACATCTCTGTGCCATGTCTGCTTTAGCACCGCCCGTAAATAGCATGATAGCGTCGATTATTGTAGCATGTTAGCATCGACTAGCATAGCATGTTAGCATCGATTAGCTGGCAGTCTTGCCACAACCAAATATGTCTGATTAGCACACAAGTCAAAATCAACAAAACTCACCTTTGTGATTTCGTTGAATTTATCGTTAGAAATGCATCTGCAGGTTATCCATACATCTCTGTGTCATGTCTGTCATCGCCGGTAAAATGTGGAGACACTTTGGCACATTCAATGGGGGTCTGGCGGCAGACACTTTCGCATCTTCGGGCCAGTGGTGCAACTTGAATCCCTCCCTGTTAGTGTTGTTACACCCTCCGACAACACACCGACGAGGCATGATCTCTCCAAGGTTCCAAAAAATAGTCAAAAAAACGGAAAATAACAGAGCTGAGACCCGGTGTTTGTAATGTGTTGAAAATGAAAATGGCAACTGTATTACCTCCGCGACGTCGCATTCTGACATCATCGCAAAAAGAGCGATAAACAGAAAGGCGTTTAATTCGCCAAAATTCACCCATTTAGAGTTCGGAAATCGGTTAAAAAAATATATGGTCTTTTTTCTGCACCATCAAGGTATATATTGACGCTTACATAGGTCTGGTGATAATGTTCCCCTGTAAGAATCGCGATTCATTCCGAAATAGATTTTTTTTAACAGCCCTAGTAGTAACGATGTTTCCCCCTGGCAGGTACTGGAAGACAAAGAACCTCTCTCCCAAACGCCTCAGCACGGGCATCCTCATGTACACGCTGGCGTCGGCCATGTGCGACGAGATCCACCTGTACGGCTTCTGGCCCTTCGGCTGGGACCCCAACACGGGCAACGAGCTGCCCTACCACTACTACGACAAGAAAGGGACCAAGTTCACCACCAAGTGGCAGGAGACCCACCAGCTGCCCAGCGAGTTCAAGCTGCTCTACCGCATGCACCGCGACGGCGTCACCAGACTCAGCCTGACGCACTGCACGCAGACGGGAGGCGACCGCCATGCATGACGCGGGGCGAGGTTCACTACGCTCACATTCCACACCACGGAATTTCACGCTGCCTCCATTACTCTCCTTCGCATGGCTGCTGGCTTGGACTGGAACCAATCCAAAAAAAAAAAAAAAAAAAAAAACGTAAACGCAGTGGAACCTCTAAAGTGGGAACCAGAACATTACTGAGTGAGGATTTTGACCATTTTTGGGGGGGATTTTCGCACATTTCTTCAAAGAAAAAGTAACGGAAACAGAATTAAAAATCTGTATTAACTGTGGCAATTACTGACCAGATGTCAACATTTTAAGTGTAAAAAGAAGTTAAAACCTGAAAGTAAAATGTGTTTTTAAGGCGGGCCTGAAGAAGAAGGATGATAAATGTTTTCCATTGATATAAATCCACTGTAGAAACAACAACAGCAGATGTTACCATAAAATAACTGGCAGCCCACTGGCCAGAATTTTACAGTAAAAATAACAGCAGTACTGTTTTTCAATTTACAGTCATGCACCGTAAAAACAAAAACAATAGATTTTTACAGTAAAAAAGCTCAGTCACAAGAACACTACTGTAAAAATAACAGCAGTACTGTTTTTTCCATTTGCAGTAATGCACTGTGAAAAACAATGACGGTAGATTTTGCGTTAAATTTAAAAAATGGCAGCTCAATTGCCAAGATTTTTTTTTAAAAAGCATTTTTACTGTAAAAAATAATATTTTCACGGTACAGTACAGTAATATTATTTTTACAGTAATGCACTGTAAAAAACAATGACGTAGATTTTGCACCAAATAAAAAAAAATGGCAGTTCAATCGCCAGGATTTTTTTTTTTTTTAAATAGCATTTTTACTGTAAAAATATTTTTACAGTAATGCACTGTAAAAACAATGACGGAAGATATTGCGCTAAATAAAAAAATGGCAGCTCAATCGCCAGGATTTAAAAAATGTTTGTATTATTTTTACAGTAATGCACCGTAAAAACAAAAACTATAGATTTTTACAGTAGAAAGCTCAGTCACAAAAACACTACTGTAAAAATAACAGCAGTACTGTTTTTTCCATTTGCAGTAATGCACTGTAAAAAAAAACAATGATGGTAGATTTTGCGCTAAATTTAAAAAATGGCAGCTCAATTGCCAGGATTTTTTTTTAAAAAGCATTTTTACTGTAAAAATATTTTTTACTGTACAGTACAGTAATATTATTTTACAGTAAAGCACTGTAAAAAAAATGACTGTAGATTTTGCGCTAAATTAAAAAAAATGGCAGCTCAATCGCCAGGATTTTATTTTTTTTAAATAGCATTTTTACTGTAAAAATATAATTTTTACTGTAAAAATATCATTTTTAACAGTAAAAATGTTTAGTTTTTTTTTTATCCTGGCAATTGAGCTGCCATTTTTTAAATTTAGCGCAAAATCTACCGTCATTGTTTTGTTACAGTGCATTACTGCAAATGGAAAAAAACAGTACTGCTGTAAAAATATTATTTTTACAGTAATGCACTGTAAAAAAACTGACGGTAGATTTTGCGCTAAATAAAAAAAATGGCAGCTCAATCGCCAGGATTTTTTTTTTAAAAAGCATTTTTACTGTAAAAATAATATTTTTACTGTACAGTGCAGTAATATTATTTTTACAGTAATGCACTGTAAAAAACAATGACGGTAGATTTTGCGCTAAATAAAAAAAAATGGCAGCTCAATCGCCAGGATTTTTTTTTTTTACATAGCATTTTTACTGTAAAAATATTATTTTTACTGTTATATTATTTTTACAGTAATGCACTGTAAAAAAAACAATGACGGTAGATTTTGCGCTAAATTTAAAAAATGGCAGCTCAATCGCCAGGATAAAAAAAAAAAAAGCATTTTTACTGTAAAAATAATATTTTACTGTACAGTACAGTAATATTTTTACAGTAATGCGCTGTAAAAAACAATGACGTAGATTTTGCGCTAAATTAAAAAAAATGGCAGCTCAATCGCCAGGATTTTTTTTTTAAAATAGCATTTTTACTGTAAAAATATTATTTATTTTTTTTTAACCCTGGCAATTGAGCTGCCATTTTTTAAATTTAGCGCAAAATCTACCGTCATTGTTTTTTACAGTGCATTACTGCAAATGGAAAAAAACAGTACTGCTGTAAAAATATTATTTTTACAGTAATGCACTATAAAAAAAAACAATGTCGGTAGATTTTGCGCTAAATAAAAAAATGGCAGCTCAATCGCCAGGATTTAAACATTTTTTTATTATTTTTACAGTAATGCACCGTAAAAACAAAAACAAATTTTTACAGTAGAAAGCTCAGTCACAATAACACTACTGTAAAAATAACAGCAGTACTGTTTTTTCCATTTGCAGTAATGCACTGTAAAAAACAATGACGGTAGATTTTGCGCTAAATAAAAAAAATGGCAGCTCAATCGCCAGGATTACTGTAAAAATAATATTTTTACAGTATAAATACTATTTTTTTAATACTATTTTTACAGTAATGCACTGTAAAAACAATGACCGTAGATTTGGCGGCAAGAATTTGGCATCTCAGTGGGCAAAATGTTAGCATACAAAGAACAGTGGTACAGTTTTAAAAATTTACTGTAATGTGGTGTTAAAACAACGACCATGGATTTTGGGGTAAAAAAAAAAAAAAAAAAAAGAGTTCAATCGACAGGATTGTACTGTAAAAATAAAAGTCGCACCGTTTTTCCATTTACAGTAATGCACTGTAAAAACACTGACCGTAGATTTGGCGGCAAAAAATTGGCAGCTCAGTAGCCAAAATTTTAGCATTAAATTATCCGTAGTGGAATTTGTCAATGTACTGTAATTTGGTGTACAAAAAACAACTGTAGATTTTGCAGTAAAAAACTGGGAGCTCAAAGGCCAGGATTTTACTGTAAAAATAAAAGTCGTAACCTTTTTTCATTAACAGTAATGCATTGTAAAAATAGCGTTCATACATTTTGCTGTAAAAAAACGAACTGGTAGCTCAGTCGCCAGAATTGTGCCATAAAAATAACACTGGTATTCTTTTCCCCACTTACAGTAATGCACTGTAAAAACAGCAACGCTACATTTTATTTTTACATAACGGACTTTTGCCGTAAAAATAACATGGGTACCGTTTTCAGCGTAAAAACTTTGACACGGATTGTGCGGTAAATAACTGGCAGCTAAATCCCCAAATTTTACTGAAAAATAAAAGTCATACCATTTTTCCATGTACAGTAATGGGCTGTAAATAAAAAGGCTGTAAAGTTTACTGTAAAAATATAAGTCATACCATTTTTTTCATGTACCGTAATACACTGTAAATACAAAGACCGTGAATTTTACTGTAAAAACACAAGTCATACCATTTTTTCATGTACATTAATGCACTGTAAATACAAAGACCATTAATTTTACTGTAAAAATATGTCATACCATGTTTTACATATACAGTAGCACACTGTAAATACAAAGATCATAAATGTTACTGTAAACATAAAAGTCATGCCATTTTCCATGTACAGTAATGCACTGTAAATACAAAGACCGTGAATTTTACTTTAAAAATTAGTCATACCATTTTTCCATGTACAGTAATGCACTGTAAATACAAATACTGTAAATTTTACTATAAAAATATAAGTCATTCCATTTTTCTATACACAGTAACGCACTGTAAATACAAAAACTGTAAATGTTATTGTAGAAATATAAGTCATGAACTTTTCCATGTACAGTAACGCACTGCAAACACAAAGGCCGTGAATTTTACAGTAAAGATATAAGTCATACCTTTTTTCCATATACAGCAGCACTGTAAATACAAAGATCGTAAATTTTAGTTCAGTTGCCAGAATTGTACTGTAAAAATACCAGTTTGAATGTAAATTGCTGTAAAAACAATCTGGCGGTAAAAAAACCGGTAGCTTAATTGACGAATTTCCATTTACTGCACCGTAAAAACTAAGAGCGTGAATTTTACGAGAAAAAAACTAGCAGCTCGCCTTTACCGTAAAAAAAATCCAGTGATACTATTTTCAGTAATTACCTATAGTCCGGCGTGAAAAATACTGTGAATCTTAACGGTAAATTCATACTTGCCAACGCTGCCGAATTTTCCGGGAGACTCCGGAATTTCAGTGCCTCTCCTAAAAATCTCTCAGGAAAACCATTTTCCCGAATTTCTCCCGATTTCCAGCCGGACCTGAGTGAGGACAGCCTGTCGTCACGTCCACTTTTCCTCCTATAAACAGTCACGTTATAACATCTACGCCTTTTGGAGAGTGCACAACTGCACACACAACAAGAAGGAGACTATCATATATGTCTCTGTTATCCATAGGTTTATTTATAACCCATAAAGTAGGCAGGTCACGGAGCTATTTCTCAGCATGTGTTTAAGCCAGCCGGCACGTTAACACACTGACACACAACATCCGGAATCCCATCATGCATTACTTCAAAACTACGGCAAGTAGTAATGTCCAAAAAAAGATAGTGGCAGAGAATAGAACGAGGATGGACAATTCAACCCTAAACTCACTCCTTTCCTGCAAATTATATGTCACAGATGCTGCCCATACCTATGCTCCTTCAAAGGCTGTGCTACTGGCTGCTAAGCATTGCACTTTTAAATACAACAATGAGTAGAGAGGAGTGTTATGTGTGTGTATATGTGGAAATAAACGAACACTGAAATTCAAGTATTTCTTTTACCGCATTTTTCGGACTATAAGTCGCAGTTTTTTTTCATAGTTTGGCCGGGGGTGCGACTTATGTTTGAAATTATTAACACATTACCGTAAAATATCAAATAATATTATTTAGCTCATTCACGTAAGAGACTAGACCAGGGATGTCAAGGGCCGGCTCAGGCCCGCAAAAAAGTTTTATCAGGCCCGCGGGAGGATTTTGCTAAGTACAAAAATGAACCTGAAATTTTAGAATGAAAGAAACTGCTGTTTTAAATGTGTCCACTGGATGTCGCAATAGCAATTATTTGTATCCTTGTAGAGCAGGGGTAGGGAACCTATGGCTCTAGAGCCAGATGTGGCTCTTCTGATGACTGCATCTGGCTCAGATAAATCTTAGCTGACATTGCTTAACACAATAAGTAATGAATAATTCCGCTGGTAATCACGATGTTAAAAATAACGTTCAAAATATAAAACATTCTCATGCATTTTAATCCACCCATCCGTTTCAACCGCACCTGTTCAAAAAATAATTAGAGACTTTTTATACTCTAAAAATTTTGGTTTTACTTAAAAAACGCACGCATTTAGTTGAATTCAATGTTAAAAAATATGATATGGCTCTTACAGAAATATATTTTAAAATATTTGGCTTTCATGGCTCTCTCAGCCAAAAAGGTTCCCGACCCCTATTGTAGAGGATGCTACATATGTACAAAATAAACCACATCATTAGTACATCAGTCGAGAAAAATTATCAAACTACGTAAACTACATACTGTAATTTGATTTTGATATAATAGTTTTTATCTTGACAGATTGAAAATGAACACCAATGAGGTGACTGATTAACCGCAACATGTAAGTGTAAAAAAAAACAACCCCAACAGCTCTGATTTGTATATTTTCAGAATGTACTTGTTCTATTTTTAAACAAAGAAAACAATCCAAAGTTGTCTTTGTTTTTAAGTTATCGTGCTCTGATATTACCAGTCCGGCCCACTTGGGAGTAGATTTTTCTCCATGAGGCCCCCGATCTAAAACGAGTTTGACACCCCTGGACTAGACGTATAAGATTTCATGGGATTTATCAATCAGGAGTGAAATATTGTTTGGTAAACGTATAGCATGTTCTATGTTATAGTTATTTGAATGACCCTTACCATAATATGTTAGGTTAACATACCAGGCACCTTCTTAGTTGGGTATTTATGCGTCATATAACGTACACTTATTCAGCCTGTTGTTCACTATTCTTTATTTATTTTAAATTGCCTTTCAAATGTCTATTCTTGGTGTTGGATTTTATCAAATAAATTTCCCCCAAAAATGCGACTTATACTCCAGTGCGACTTATATGTTTTTTTCCTTCTTTAATATGCATTTTCGGCATGTGCGACTTATACTCCAAAAAATACGGTGTGTGTGTGTGTGTGTGTATATATATATATATATATATATATATATATATATATATATATATATATATATACATATATATATATATATATATATATATATATACATATATATATATATATATATATATATATATATACACATACAGTGGGGCAAAAAAGTATTAGTCAGCCACCGATTGTGCAAGTTCTCCCATTTAAAATGATGACAGAGGTCTGTAATTTTCGTCATAGGTACACTTCAACTGTGAGAGACAGAATGTGAAAAAAAAATCCAGGAACTCACATTGTAGGAATTTTGAAGAATTTATTTGTAAATTATGGTGGAAAATACGTATTTGGTCACTTCCAACAAGGAAGATCTCTGGCTCTCACAGACCTGTAACTTCTTCTTTAAGAAGCTCTTCTGTCCTCCACTCGTTACCTGTATTATTGGAACCTGTTTGAACTTGTTATCTGTATAAAAGACACCTGTCCACAGCCTCAAAACAGTCGGACTCCAAACTCCACTATGGCCAAGACCAAAGAGCTGTCGAGGGACACCAGGACAAGAATTGTAGAGCTGCACCAGACTGGGAAGAGTGAATCTACAATAGGCAAGCAGCTTGATGTGAAAAAAATCAACTGTGGGAGCAATTATCAGAAAATGGAAGACATACAACTCCACTGATAATCTCCCTCGATCTGAGGCTCAACGCAAGATCTCATCCCGTGGGGTCAAAATGATCATGAGAACGGTGAGGAAAAATCCCAGCACCACACGGGGGGACCTGGTGAATGACCTGCAGAGAGCTGGGACCAAAGTAACAAAGGTTACCATCAGTAACACACTACGCCGACAGGGAATCAGATCCTGCAGTGCCAGACGTGTCCCCCTGCTTAAGCCAGTGCATGTCCAGGCCCGTCTGAAGTTTGCCAGAGAGCACATGGATGATACAGCAGGGGATTGGGAGAATGTCATGTGGTCAGATGAAACCAAAATAGAACTTTTTGGTATAAACTCAACTCGTCGTGTTTGAAGGAAGAAGAATACTGAGTTGCATCCCAAGAACACCACACCTACTGTGAAGCATGGGGGTGGAAACATCATGCTTTGGGGCTGTTTTTCTGCCAAGGGGACAGGACGATTGATCCGTGTTAAGGAAAGAATGAATGGGGCCATGTATCGTGACATTTTGAGCCAAAACCTCCTTCCATCAGTGAGAGCTTTGAATGGTTGACCAAATACTTATTTTCCACCATAATTTACAAATAAATTCTTTAAAATTCCTACAATATGAAATCCTGGATTTTTTTTTCACATTCTGTCTTTCACTGTTGAAGTGTACATATGATGAAAACTACAGACCTCTGTCATCCTTTTAAGTGGGAGAACTTGCACAATTGGTGGCTGACTAAATACTTTTTTGCCCCACTGTGTGTGTGTGTATATATATATAAATATATATAAAAACAAAAGAAATACTTGAATTTCAAACTCCCCCCAAAATCTCCCAAAATTCGTAGGTCTCAAGGTTGGCAAGTATGGGTAAATTTTGGCGACTGAGATAACGGTTTGTTTGTTTTTACCGTAAAATGCCAAAATATTTGGATTGATTGATACTTTTATTAGTAGATTGCACAGTTCAGTACATATTCCGTACAATTGACCACTAAATGGTAACACCCGAATAAGTTTAATCAATTCATGGAACAGTGTGCTGCAAAAGTATACACCAGGGGTGGGCATTACGTCGATCGCGATCGACTGGTCCATCTCGGAGGGTGTGTCAGTCGATCTCAAGCCAGGCATTAAAAAATAGACATAAAAATGAGCAATCATCAATCATACCAAGACTTCACTTTCGTCAGTTGTTTGACATTCTCGGCACCCGAGGATCTTGTGAGAAGACGCTGGCTGCTGCAAGCTCATATTTAAGAAAAAAATCACTAACAGGGCGGACGCAGAGAAACACATTTTATTTCTAGAGACTCCGTACCTACTGTCAAAACTCTAAAGAGCGACTGCACAGTTCCTGTCTTCACCATAAAAGACCTGTTTCATCCTGCCTGTGCTAACAAAATAAGAGTCTCAGAAAACTAGCGTGCACAAGCTAGCAAGATACGGAGTTTGATGCCAATGTATTTCTCCCCCGCCCTCAGCGACCGCTTTCTCACTTGCTTGCCCACCCGCACACTCACTGACGTCACTCACCTGCTGCCAGACATTAAAGGGCCACACACATACGCTACTCTCATAACAAAGTGTTTAAAAACGAGTTGGACAAATGAGATGCCAAATCCAACCACTTTCATGTGGTATTGGACAGAAAGGAGGACTTTTTTTTTCCTCCATTTGAAAATGCGGACGTTATCAGCACCACCGTCTAATTCCAATCAATGCAAGTCATCAGAATCAGGTAATACACCAACTTATATTCTTGTCTTCATGAAAGAAAGGAATCTATGTGTGTTAAACATGCTTGTAGTATCATTAAACACCATTAACTTGTTAACAAAAATGTATCTTTCATAAATAAATAAATATAAATAGGAATGAGGTAGATCTCCTCGACTTGGTCAATTGAAAAGTAGCTCACCTGCAGAAAAAGTGTGAGCGCCCCTGGTATACACAATTGAATAGAGAGAGTACTCACTCAAGGAAGAAGTATCATTTCCCCACCTCCGAGTCTATGGTTATCATCACATTTGTCTCACTTTGAAGGTTCCACTGCAGTGTTTGAGGCGCCGTCAGTGGATTGAAGTCACTGCCTAGTCTCAGGGAAGAGTGGGTTGAGTGGGTTTTTTTCTTCTTCCTGTCGGCCAACAACGTGACTTGTCAGACAAGCTGCACTAACACATGTTTACAAGACGGCGCTCCTCCAAAGCTTTGTGGACACCTGTCAACATATTTTGGGGGGGGACAAATAAAACGACATTCCAATGAAAAGCCATACATGGACAGAGAGAAGCGTTTATAAATATAGCCTATTTGTTGTTGTTGTTGTGTTAATGTAAATATGTGTTATGAAAAAAGCCTTTAGTCAGGAGTAATGAAAGCGAGGGGGAAAACAAGGAAACGTTAAATACGATCAAAGTATTGGACAGGACGTTGGAAATTGGTAAATAAAGTTGTATAAGAAAGAAATGGGCATACAAAACGGTAAAAAAACGAACCTTTTATCTTGTTATCCGTCGTTCATTCATCACCCGAAACCCGGAAAGCTCAATGTCAACAACCACAATGCACCTGCTCCCGCTCTTTTTTTTTAACATCCGGTTTGCCGCAATGCATTGTGGAACATGTAGTATTATACTTAAGCCTTTGATAGGCAATGCCAGGGTTGTCCAAACTTTTTCCACGGAAAAATTAAAGCATGCGGGGGCCATTTTGATATTTTTAATTTTCAAACCATAATTAAATATAGGTATTTTTAAAATATATTTTACTTTAGGGGTACCGGGGACCATAAAGGGTCTCAGTAAATAAAATGTTTAAAATAAGTCAAAATTGTATTATTATTTTTTATTCAACGCTTACACTAAATCTCTATATAAACTTTAAAAAAAAAAAAAGGTTTTATGGCTTTTCTGTCAAAAAAAACTTTGTTTTTTTAATAGTAAAACTGAAATAAGCAGTATTTAGTAATTAGAGCCCTAAAAGATCAAAAATGCAGGACGCCATTGATTTTAATTCTTTATTATTTTTGAGTAATCACAGTGAAAAGATAAATAAAAAAACACTAAATATATTTGGGTTCCAAAAGGTGCCCCACTCATAAAGTGATACATTTTTATCTTTTTTTTTTTTTTTTTTTACTTTCAACACTTACGTTACGAGATGAACTTCAGATATATCTGTCAATTTTCCAAAAGCGCATTGGTGATGTTGGTTGAGAAAGCCTGGCTCTCAGTCTCTGTTCTAATTCATCCCAAAGGTGTTGTATCGGGTTCAGGTCAGGACTCTGTGCAGGCCAGTCAAGTTCACTCTCTCATCCATGTCTTTATGGACCTTGCCTTGTGCACCGGTGCGCAGTCATGTCGGAAGAGCATTCAAAGTTCCTTTCACTGGAACTAAGGAGCCAAGCCTAGTTCCTGGAAAAAAAAACCCCCACCATGATTCCTCCTCCACAAAATTTCACACTCGGCACAATGCAGTCTCCTGGAATCCTCCAAACCCGGACTCGTCCATCAGAAATGTCACGACCCAATTTGTTGCACGGGTGGCATCCCATGACAGTTTCACGCTGGAAATCACTGAAAGGAGCCCATTCTTACACAAATGTTTGTAGAAACAGTCTTGATTTTATACATCTGTGCCCGGACCAAGTGATTTATTTATTGATTTGAAGTGAAGAAACGAGACTTGTTGAAAAAAAAAAATAATAATAATTGACGGACGCTGAAGCCGCATGAGAGCCTCGTGACTCAAGGCGACGTCGGTACCGGATGTCGTATGAATGTGGTTTTGTTTGCCCTCAAACAAAAGCACTTTTTGTCGATCTTCTCAGTCAGGATTCATTCGTTGACGACATTGTGTAAAAAAAAAAGAGAAAAAAGATGACTTTTCAGGGATATCATGAGACCAGACACAGCTGGCCAAAGAATTTGCGGGGAGGATTATTTTGTGACGTGACCGACAAGTTTAAATGTCTCGTGGTGCAATAATTGGTCATAATCATTTTAAAATGTGGATATCGTATTGTCCTCCAGTCAAAGGAGCGCGATACAGAGTTAGGAAAAGAATCTTAACTCACTTCCAAAATAAACAACACACAAAATACTAGAGGTGATATGGGATTGGTACGACTGTTTTTATCACGACAGTGTTTTGCGTTACAATGTAAAAATGATGTCCCGATTTGATCCTGATATCGGATTAGTACGACTGTGTGTATTACGACAGTGTTTTGCATTACGATGTAAAAATGTTGTCCCGATATGATTCTGACATCGGATTGGTACGACTGTTTTCATCACGACAGTGTTTTGCGATACGATGTAAAAATTGCGTACCGATCCAATATTTATATCGGAATGGTACAACTGTTTTTATTACGACAATGGTTAGCGTTACGATGTAAAAATGTTGTCCCGATCCGATATTAATATCGGATTGGTACAACTGTTTTTATTATGACAATGTTTTGCATAACGATGTAAAAATGATGTCCCGATCTCATACTGATATCGGATTGGTACGACTGCTTTTATTACGACAATATTTTGTGTTACGATGTAAAAATGTTGTCCTGATCTGATACTGACATCGGATTGGTACGACTGTGTTTGTTACGACAGTGTTTTACATTACGATGTAAAAATTGTGTCCTGATCCGATGTATCAGATTGGTACGACCGCTTCTATTACGACAATGTTTAGCATTACGATGTAAAAATGTTGTCCCGATTTGATACAGACATCGGATTAGTACGACTGTTTTTATCACGAGAGTGTTTTGCGATACGATGTAAAAATTGTGTACCAATCCAATATTTATATCGGAATGGTACGACTGTTTTTATTACAACAATGTTTAGCGTTACAATGTTTAGCGTACGACAATGTTTAGCGTACGATGTCGTACCAATCCGATATTAATATCGGATTGGTACGACTGCTTTTATTATGACAATGTTTTGCGTTACGATGTAAAAATGTTGTCCCGATCTGATACTGATATCGGATTGGTACGACTGTTTTTATTACGACAGTGTTTGGCGCTACGATGTAAAAATGTTGTCCCGATCTGATACTGATAACGGATTGGTACGACTGCTTTTATTATGACAATGTTTTGCGTTACACTGTAGAAATGTTGTCCGGATCTGATACGGATATCGGATTGGTACGACTGTTTTTATTATGACAGTGTTTCGCGTTATGATGTAAAAATGGTGTCCCTATCCGATATTGGTATCGGATTGGTACGACTGCTTTTATTACGACAATGTTTTGCGCATTACGATGTAAAAAATTGTGTCCCGATTCATATCAGATTGGTACGACTGTTTTTATTGCAACAGTTTTTTGCGTTACAATGTACAAATGTTGTCCTGATCTGATACTGACATCAGATTGGTACGACTGTGTTTATTACGACAATGTTTAGCGTTACGATGTAAAAATGTCCCGATATGATTCTGACATCGGATTGGTGCGACTGTTTTTATCACGAGAGCGTTTTGCGATACGATGTAAAAATTGTGTACCGATCCAATATTTATATCGGAATGGTACGACTGCTTTTATTACGACAATGTTTAGCGTTACGATGTAAAAATGTTGTCCCGATTTGATATTGACATCGGATTGGTACGACTGTTTTTATCATGAGAGTGTTTTGCGATACGATGTAAAAATGGTGTACCGATTCAATATTTATATCGGAATGGTACGACTGCTTTAATTATGACAATGTTTAGCGTTACGATGTAAAAATGTTGTCCCGATTTGATTCTGACATCGGATTGGTACAACTGTTTTTATTACGACAGTGTTTTGCGTTATGATGTAAAAATGTTGTCCCGATCTGATACTGACATCGGATTGGTACGACTGCTTTTATTACGACAATGTTTTGCACTATGATGTTAAGATTGTGTCCCGATCCAATATTGATATCGGTTTGGTATGATATCGGATTGGTATGACTGTATTCATTACGACAGTATTTTGTGTTACGATGTAACAATTGTGTCCCGATCCGATGTATCAGATTGGTACGACCGTTTTTTTTACGACAATGTTTAGCGTTACAATGTAAAAATGTTGTCCCAATTTGATTCTGACATCGGATTGGTACGACTGTTTTTATCATGAGAGTGTTTTGCGATACGATGTAAAAATGGTGTACCGATTCAATATTTATATCGGAATGGTACGACTGCTTTAATTATGACAATGGTTAGCGTTACGATGTAAAAATGTTGTCCCGATCCGATATTAATATCGGATTGGTACAACTGCTTTTATTACGACAATGTTTAGCGTTACGATGTAAAAATGTTGTCTCGATTTGATACTGACATCGGATTGGTACGACTGTTTTTATCACGAGAGTGTTTTGCGATACGATATAAAAATTGTGTACCGATCCAATATTTATATCGGAATGGTACGACTGCTTTTATTACGACAATGTTTAGCGTTACGATGTAAAAATGTTGTCCCGATTTGATACTGACATCGGATTGGTACGACTGTTTTTATTACGACAATGTTTAGCGTTACGATGTAAAAATGTTGTCCCGATCTGATAATGACATCGGATTGGTACGACTGCTTTTATTACGACAATGTTTTGCGCTATGATGTTAAGATTGTGTCCCGAACCAATATTGATATCGGTTTGGTATGATATCGGATTGGTATGACTGTATTCATTACGACAGTATTTTGTGTTACGATGTAAAAATTGTTTGGTTCGACTGTTTTTATTATGACAGGGTTTTGCGTTATGATGTAAAATACTAGGGATGATATCAGATTGGTACAACTGTTTTTATTACGACAGTGTTTTGCGTTACGATGTAAAAATTGCGTCCCGATCCGATATTGATATCAGCCTAATATCAGCAAAAAAACAAATATCGGATTATCTCAAATGTAGCGGTTGGGGACTCTCTCTCTCGGCTGCGTTGTGTTTTTTCCTGTTTCGTCCGGGATTCGGGAGACGAGCGTGTTAGCTACCAAGCTAAAAGCTTTAGAAAAGTGTCATAATACCAAACGACGTATGTTAAAAAACAAGTCAACCCATGAAAACTTCCCCTGAACTTCAACTAAAGGGCCTGGTACTTTCTGCGGTTGAGTAGGAGAAAAAAATGCCTTTGTAAATACACTACAAACCCTGTTTCCATATGAGTTGGAAAATTGTGTTCGATGTAAATATAAACAGAATACAATGATTTGCAAATCCTTTTCAACCCATATTCAGTTGAATATGCTACAAAGACAAGATATTTGATGTTCAAACTCATAAACTTTATTTTATTTTTGAAAATAATAATTAACTTAGAATTTCATGGCTGCAACACGTGCCAAAGTAGTTGGGAAAGGGCATGTTCACCACTGTGTTACATCACCTTTTCTATTAACAACACTCAATAAACGTTTGGGAACTGAGGAAACTAATTGTTGAAGCTTTGAAAGTGGAATTCTTTCCCATTCTTGTTTTATGTAGAGCTTCAGTCGTTCAACAGTCCGGGGTCCCCGCTGTCGTATTTTAAGCTTCACTATGCGCCGCACATTTTCCATGGGAGACAGGTCTGGACTGCAGGCGGGCCAGGAAAGTACCCGCACTCTTTTTTTTTTACGAAGCCACGCTGTTGTAACACGTGCTGAATGTGACTTGGCATTGTCTTGCTGAAATAAGCAGGGGCGTCCATGAAAAAGACGGCAGCATATGTTGTTCCAAAACCTGTATGTACCTTTTCAGCATTAATAGTGCCTTCACAGATGTGTAAGTTACCCATGCCTTGGGCACTAATACACCCCCATACCATCACAGATGCTGGCTTTTCAACTTTGTGTCTATAACAGTCTGTATGGTTCGCTTCCCCTTTGGTCCGGATGAAACGATGTCGAATATTTCCCCCAAAAATTTGAAATGTGGACTCCTCTGACCACAGAACACTTTTCCACTTTGCATCAGTCCATCTTAGATGATCTCGGGCCCAGAGAAGCCGGCGGCGTTTCTGGATGTTGTTGATAAATGGCTTTGGCTTTGCATAGTAGAGCTTTAACTTGCACTTACAGATGTAGCGACCAACTGTATTTAGTGACTGTGGTTTTCTGAAGTGTTCCTGAGCCCATGTGGTGATATCCTTTAGAGATTGATGTCGGTTTTTGATACAGTGCCGCCTGAGGGATCATTCAATGTTGGTTTCCGGCCATGCCGCTTACGTGGAGTGATTTCTCCAGATTCTCTGAACCTTTTGATGATATTATGGACCGTAGATGTTGAAATCCCTAAATTTCTTGCAATTGCACTTTGAGAAACGTTGTTCTTAAACTGTTTGACTATTTGCTCACGCAGTTGTGGACAAAGGGGTGTACCTCACCCCATCCTTTCTTGTGAAAGACTTGAGCATTTTTTGTTTTTATACCCAATCATGGCACCCACCTGTTCCCAATTAGCTTACACACGCGTGGGACGTTCCAAATAAGCGTTTGATGAGCATTCCTCAACTTTATCAGTATTCATTGCCACCTTTCCCAACTTTTTTGTCACATGTTGCTGGCATCATATTCTAAAGTTTAAAAAAAAAAAGAATGTTTATCAGTTTGAACATCAAATATGTTGTCTTTGTAGCATATTCAACTGAATATGGGTTGAAAATGATTTGCAAAACATTGTATTCCGTTTATATTTACATTTTGCACAATTTTCCAACTCATACGGAAACGGGGTTTGTATGTTAAAGAACAAGTCAGCCCATGAAAACTTCCCCTGAACTCGACGCCTCGCCTGGTACTTTCTGCGGTTGAGTAGGAGAAAAAATGACTGTGTAAATACCATGTTAGATATTTTTTTGTTACTTAGTTCTTATGTTGGCATTTAAGTAGAACCACACTTAATTTTGTTCCCATTGTCTGAAAAATGACACAACGTTTCGGAATTTTTCCGAATGTGTGTTCAAAATACCGATGCTGACGGATTGTAATTCGGGCTAAATTGACGATAAATGCGTTTTGTGCACGGCGATGGCGGCAAATGACGAGGAAATGTCTTACGGTTTAGTTGAATGTTGACATTGTTGACGTCATTTGCATGTTGATCAACGCAGCCTCGATGTAGGAATGTATTTATGACTTCTGCACATGTTACACAATTGTTGACAATACAGCACTTCTGCAAGAGTTGTGAAGTGAAGTGAATTATATTTATATAGCGCTTTTTCTCTAGTGACTCAAAGCGCTTTACATAGTGAAACCCAATATCTAAGTTACATTCAAACCAGTGTGGGTGGCACTGGGAGCAGGTGGGTAAAGTGTCTTTGCCCAAGGACACAACGGCAGTGACTAGCATGGCGGATGCGGGAATCGAACCTGCAACCCTCAAGTTGCTGGCACGGCCGCTCTGCCAACCGAGCTAAACCGTGACGTCCTCCTTCTTAGCTCCGTGCGTGCTTCCGTGTCAAACTTAAAAAGGGCATCAGTGTCCACGTTGTTTTAAAGGGGAACATTAGCACAATTTCAAAAGGGTTGAAAACAATAAAAATCAGTTCCCAGTGGCTTGTTGTATTTTTTGAAGTTTTTTTCAAAATTTTACCGGTTTCGGAATATCCCTAAATAAAGCTTTAAAGTGCCTTATTTTCGCTATCTTCGAAACCACTTTGCATTTCCCTGTGACGTCACACAGTGCTGCCAATGTAAACAAACAATGGGAATACCACAGCAAGATATAGCGACATTAGCTCGGATTCAAACTCGGATTTCAGCGGTTTAAGCGATTCAACAGATTACGCATGTATTGAAACAGATGGTCGGGGTATGAAAGTATTGAAGAAGAAACTGAAGCTACTGAGCGAATTCATAGCCATAGCATGGCCGAATAGCTGCGTTAGCATCGCCGGTAAAATGTGCGGACCAAACGATCAGGACTTTCGCATCTTGTGACACTGGAGCAACTTAAATCCGTTGATTGGTAAGTGTTTGTTTCGCATTAAATGTGGGTGGAAGGAAACGTAATATAGTTGCAAATGCATCTGCAGGTTATCCATACATCTCTGTGCCATGTCTGCTTTAGCACTGCCGCTGAATAGCATGTTAGCGTCGATTAGCGTAGCATGTTAGCATCGATTAGCTGGCAGTCAACATCAACAAAACTCACCTTTGTGATTTCGTTGACTTTATCGTTGCAAATGCATCTGCAGGTTATCCATACATCTCTGTGCCATGTCTGTCTTAGCACCGCCGGTAAATAGCATGTTAGCGTCGATTAGCATAGCATGTTAGCATCGATTAGCTGGCAGTCACGCCGCGACCAAATATGTCTGATTAGCACATAAGTCAACAACATCAACAAAACTCACCTCTTTGATTTAGTTGACTTTATCGTTGCAAATGCATCTGCAGTTTATCCATACATCTCTGTGCCATGTCTGCCTTAGCATCGCCAGTAAATAGCATGTTAGCATTGATTAGCTGGCAGTCAACATCAACAAAACTCACCTTTGTTATTTCGTTGACTTTATCGTTGCAAATGCATCTGCAGGTTATCCATACATCTCTGTGCCATGTCTGCTTTAGTACCGCCGGTAAATAGCATGTTAGCGTCGATTAGCGTAGCATGTTAGCATCGATTAGCTGGCAGTCACGCCGCGACCAAATATGTCTGATTAGCACATAAGTCAACATCAACAAAACTCACCTTTTTGATTTAGTTGACTTTATCGTTGCAAATGCATCTGCAGGTTATCCGTACATCTCTGTGCCATGTCTGTCTTAGCATCGCCGGTCAAATGTGGAGACACTCTGGCACATTCAATGGGGGTCTGGCGGCAGACACTTTGGCATCTTCGGGCCAGTGGTGCAACTTGAATCCCTCCCTGTTAGTGTTGTTACACCCTCCGACAACACACCGACGAGGCATGATGTCTCCAAGGTTCCAAAAAATAGTCGAAAAAACGGAAAATAACAGAGCTGAGACCCAATGTTTACAATGTGTTTAAAATGAAAATGGCGGGTGTGTTACCTCGGCGACGTCACATTCTGACGTCATCGTCTTCAGCGCGATAAACAGAAAGGCGTTTAATTCGCCAAAATTCACCCATTTAGAGTTCGGAAATCGGTTAAAAAAATAGATGGTCTTTTTTCTGCACCATCAAGGTATATATTGACGCTTACATAGGTCTGCTGATAATGTTCCCCTTTAACAAAAGAAAGGAAAAAAAGGTGTTATAAATAAACTTTGATTGATTGATATCTGCATATTCACTCCATTTACTGTTATGCTTACTGAGGGGAGATGACGGCAACAGACACAGGAGGATTTTTAGCTCGAAGTCCATCCATCCTTCCATCCATTTCCTACCGCTTATTCCCGTCGGGGTCGAGGGGGTTGCTGGGCACTATCTCAGCTGCATTCGGGTGGAAGGCAGGGCACACCATGGACAAGTCGCCACCTCATTACAGGGCCAACACAGATAGACCGACAACATTCACGCCCACAATCACACACTAGGGCAGGGGTAGGGAAACTATGGTTCTAGAGCAGGGGTCTGGAACCTTTTTTGGCTGAGAGAGCCATGAAAGACAAATATTTTAAAATGCATTTCCGTGAGAGTCAAATCATATTTTTTAACACTGAATATAAATAAATGCATTTTTAATTAATAACAATATTTTTAGAGTACATTAGGTCTCCTATTATATCTGAAGCTAACCAATAATAAATAAAATACCTCTTGCCAATAATGCGACTTCTTGAACGGGTGCGGTAGGAAATGGATGGATGGGTTAAAATGCATGGGAATGTTTTATATTTTGAATGTTATTTTTAACATTGTGAATACCAGCAGAATTTACCATCCATCCATCCATTTCCTACCGCTTATTCCCTTTAAGGTGGCGGGGGGCGCTGGTGCCTATCTCAGCTACAATCGGGCGGAAGGCGGGGTACACCCTGGACAAGTCGCCACCTCATCGCAGACCGCAGTGTTAAAAATAACGTTCAAATTATAGAATATTCTCATGCATTTTCATCTGGTTTCAACTAGTTTTTTCTATCTTATGTTGTATTTTCCCATTTTTATAATGTTTGGTAATACATGTATTCTTTGTATTTTAATTTTGTTTGCTCCTATATGGACCCCAGGAAGACTAGCAGTCGCCTTGGCGTCAGCTAATGGGGATCCATTCAGAATAAGAGACTTATTGTACTCTAAAAATGTTGGTCTTGCTTAAAATAAATGCACGCATTTTAGTTGTATTCAGTGTTAAAAAAAATATTACATGGCTCTCACGGAAATACATTTTGAAATATTTGGCTTTCATGGTTATCTCAGCCCAAAAGGTTCCTGACCCCAATTTAGTGTTGCCCAAAAAAAAGGCCTTAAAATCCTTTTTTTTAAAAAGCATTCACAGTCTGTGGTACCCTCAGGTGGTCAGGGAGAGTGTTTCACAGACTGGGAGCGGCGGAGCAGAACCTATCCCCAGGTGCATGTTTTTGGAGGTGGGAGGACGCCGGAGTACCCGGAGGGAACCCACGCAGTCACGGGGAGAACATGCAAACTCCACACAGAAAGATCGGACCTTCGTATTGTGAGGAACATGCACTAACCCCTGTGCCATTGAAATTAATAAGACATCTTTCAAAGTTTTTCACATTTTTCATCTGATTCAAACAGTTCCAACTTCAAAATATTCAGCCTGTTTGGGAATTGTGTGCTCTACTTCAACAATTATATATTAAAAAAAAAAAATTCAGGATTTCAGTTCAAAGTCAGTATTGGAGCATTCACACACAATTCCTTTAGGAATTGCCTCATCTGGTTATTCTTGATTTTCAAAGCAACCATCATGTCGTGTTGTCTTTAAAGGGGAACATTATCACAATTTCAGAAGGGTTAAAACCAATAAAAATCATTTCCCAGTGGCTTATTTTATTTTTCGAAAAATTTTTCAAAAATTTTACCCATCATGGAATATCCCGAAAAAAGGCTTTCAAGTGCCTGATTTTCGCTATCTTTAAATCCAGCCGTCCATTTTCCTGTGACGTCATCTAGAGATGCCAACATGGCGGATAGCACAGCAAGACATAGCGACATTAGCTCGGATTCAGACTCGGATTTCAGCGGCTTAAGCGATTCAACAGATTACGCATGTATTGAAACGGATGGTTGGAGTATGGAGGCAGATAGCGAAAACGAAATTGAAGAAGAAACTGAAGCTATTCGGCGATCGCCTTCTAACCAACATTTGAGTGTCGCAGGATATCCACATATCTCTGTCCCATGTCTGTCTTAGCATCGCCCGTAAAATGTGTAAACCAAAAAGAGGGACTTTCGCATCTTTTGACACTGGAGCAACTTAAATCCGTCGATTGGTACGTGTTTGTTTGGCATTAAATGTGGGTGGAGGGAAAGGCTGGATGCAAATATAGCTACAAATCTATGTGAAACAATCTATGTGAAACCTTTCAATCCGGTTTCAGGGCAAATCACTCCACGGAGACAGCCCTCGCAAAAATGACTAATGATCTATTGCTAACGATGGATTCTGATGCGTCATCTACGTTGCTGCTCCTCGATCTTAGCGCTGCCTTCGATACCGTTGATCATAATATTTTATTAGAGCGTATCAAAACACGAATTGGTATGTCAGACTTAGTCCTGTCTTGGTTTAACTCTTATCTTACTGATAGGATGCAGTGTGTCTCCCATAACAATGTGACCTCGGACTATGTTAAGGTAACGTGTGGAGTTCCCCAGGGTTCGGTCCTCGGCCCTGCACTCTTCAGCATCTACATGCTGCCGCTAGGTGACATCATACGCAAATACGGTGTTAGCTTTCACTGTTATGCTGATGACACCCAACTCTACATGCCCCTAAAGCTGACCAACACGCCGGATTGTAGTCAGTTGGAGGCGTGTCTTAATGAAATTAAACAACGGATGTCCGCTAACTTTTTGCAACTCAACGCCAAAAAAACGGAAATGCTGATTATCGGTCCTGCTAGACACCGACCTCTATTTAATAATACAACTCTAACATTTGACAACCAAACAATTAAACAAGGCGACACGGTAAAGAATCTGGGTATTATCTTCGACCCAACTCTCTCCTTTGAGGCACACATTAAAAGCGTTACTAAAACGACCTTCTTTCATCTCCGTAATATCGCTAAAATTCGCTCCATTTTGTCTACTAAAGACGCTGAGATCATTATCCATGCGTTTGTTACGTCTCGTCTCGACTACTGTAACGTATTATTTTCGGGTCTCCCCATGTCTAGCATTAAAAGATTAGAGTTGGTACAAAATGCGGCTGCTAGACTTTTGACAAGAACAAGAAAGTTTGATCACATTACGCCTGTACTGTATATACCTTTATATACATATATACATACATATATACCTGTACTGTATATACCTTTATATACATATATACATACATATATACCTGTACTGGCTCACCTGCACTGGCTTCCTGTGCACTTAAGATGTGACTTTAAGGTTTTACTACTTACGTATAAAATACTACACGGTCTAGCTCCATCCTATCTTGCCGATTGTATTGTACCATATGTCCCGGCAAGAAATCTGCCTTCAAAGGACTCCGGCTTATTAGTGATTCCCAAAGCCCCAAAAAAGTCTGCGGGCTATAGAGCGTTTTCCGTTCGGGCTCCAGTACTCTGGAATGCCCTCCCGGTAACAGTTCGAGATGCCACCTCAGTAGAAGCATTTAAGTCTCACCTTAAAACTCATTTGTATACTCTAGCCTTTAAATAGACTCCCTTTTTAGACCAGTTGATCTGCCATTTCTTTTCTTTTTCTCCTATGTCCCACTCTCCCTTGTGGAGGGGGTCCGGTCCGATCCGGTGGCCATGTACTGCTTGCCTGTGTATCGGCTGGGGACATCTCTGCGCTGCTGATCCGCCTCCGCTTGGGATGGTTTCCTGCTGGCTCCGCTGTGAACGGGACTCTCGCTGCTGTGTTGGATCCGCTTTGGACTGGACTCTCGCGACTGTGTTGGATCCATTATGGATTGAACTTTCACAGTATCATGTTAGACCCGCTCGACATCCATTACTTTCGTCCTCTCCAAGGTTCTCATAGTCATCATTGTCACCGACGTCCCACTGGGTGTGAGTTTTCCTTGCCCTTATGTGGGCCTACCGAGGATGTCGTGGTGGTCTGTGCAGCCCTTTGAGACACTAGTGATTTAGGGCTATATAAGTAAACATTGATTGATTGATTGATTGATTGATACAAATGTACATACAGCTAAGCTAAATAGCATGTTAGCATCGATTAGCATACAAAACGGAAAATAACAGAGCTGATTTGACTTGTGTGTGAAATGTGTTTGAGAAAATGTCGTTGACTACCTATGTGGCGTCACGTTGTGACGCCATCGCTCCAAGAGCGAATAATAGAAAGGCGTTTAATTCGCCGAAATTCACCCATTTAGAGTTCGGAAATTGGTAAAAAAAATATATGGTCTTTTTTCTGCAACATCAAGGTATATATTGACGCTTGCATAGGTCTGCTGATAAACATTAAAGTAGCGCCACTGGGTTTGAGTTTTTCCTTGCCCTGACGTGGGATTTGAACCGAGGATGTCGTTGTGGCTTGTGCAGCCCTTTGAGACACTTGTGATTTAGGGCTATGTAAATAAACACTGATTGATTATTGAATTGATTGACAAGACATAGAAGTCACAAAAGCGTCGTGATAAAAGTAAATAAAAACAGGAATTATTGAGACAAATAAACCAAACAAAGACAGAATCATATTATTGTTGTGAAATGAGTTATATTCTTGCTTTATTGATTGGATTTTTTTTTTTTTTAACAAGAATTACAATATACCAAGAAGCTAAATAGCCAGTAAACACATAAAAAGAATAAAAATGACTTGTTGTGAATTTAGTTTTTACCTTTGAAAGCCGATTCTTATCTGGTTTGGAAAGAAACTTGCTCATAGTTAGCTCTAACAAGCAATGTGACTCAAACGTAGTCAAAATGTAGACTTTTAGTAAACTTTCTGCCTGTTATCTGATTGATTAATGTGTAGAAATATCTTATATCATGCCAATTTTTGTTAGCCGTGATGCTAAACCGTGCTGGTGGCTACTATGGCTAAGTGCTATGATACATGCTAACTAGTTAGCAAGCTACAATATCTAAGGCAGAGCCGGGGAACGAGCAGTGGGGCAGGGCACGCTGTAGCCCGGCCCAAGATGGCGGCAAGGAGGCGGAGAATGGGGCCGAGCGACACCGCAATCGAGTTCCGGTGCGTGGATCGCGCACCTACATACAATTAATAAATCTCCTCTGGCTGTATAAAAGGGCAGCAGCGGGGGAGGGGGAGGTTGAGAGTCCGCAGCAGTGGCTGGAGAGCAGAAGCAACAGGAAGCAAGACACGCTAAAGAGAGCGAGAGACGAGGAGCGAGCAGCGGGAGCGGCGACGGCGCAAAAGACTTCCTTTATTGCAACGTAAACGAGAGTCAAACCTGCTCGACCATGTCCTTCCTGAGTGGTCCATGGAACCCGCACAGCGACGGGGAAAGTCGTCCACAGCAAGTTAAATGAAAATGTAGAATATAACTGGATTCATGATGTGAAATAAACTTATTTAAACTTGTATCGCGCTTTTCTACCTTCAAGGAACTCAAAGCGCTTTGACACTACTTCCACATTTACCCATTCACACACTGATGGAGGGAGCTGCCATGCAAGGCGCCAACCAGCGCCCATCAGGAGCAAGGGTGAAGTGTCTTGCTCGGGACACAACGGACGTGACGAGGTTGGTACTAGGTGGGGATTGAACCAGGGACCCTCGGGTTGCGCACGGCCACTCTCCCACCGCGCCACGCCGTCCCATTTTATTGGTTAGGAATGTCTCAGTTAAGCTGTCAGAATAATTGTATCTAAGTTATCAGAAAACGAAAGAAGACGGCTTGTAAAGCTCCACTGTGTAGGATGGGAAGCAACATGAAGGTGTTCGGTTTCTTTGATGTATTCTAATCCACAGAAAGATACTGTCTTGACCCGAGATCAACAGAGCGGAGAGAAAGCAGGACCTGCCCAAGCTTCAGGGAACCTCTTTGATTGATTTGATCGATTGATACTTTTATTAGTAGATTGCACAGTACAGTACATATTCCGTACAATTGACCACTAAATGGTAACACCCCAATAAGTTTTTCAACTTGTTTAAGTCGGGGTCCACGTTAATCAATTCTTTGAACTGTTTTACGACCTTTTCTTTGAACTTTTTTGTAATCAAAGGGGATGGCTGTTTATGACCCCCTTCCCTTAGAAGCAGCTGTAGCAATGTAATCAGGGAAAGTCCAAATAAAAGAGGCGGCATACAATGTTTGGTCAGAGCGTGGTGACACCGTCCAAGGGTACAGGTGTATGCCGTACTTGCCAACCGTCCCGAATTTCAGTGCCCCTCCCGGAAATCAACCATTCTCCCGAATTTCTCCCGATTTCCACCCAGACAACAATATTAGGATTTTGAACGCTGGGGGCGGCCGTATTCAGTCCGCGGGCCGTAGTTTGGGGACCCTTGGTTTAAATTCATTCCCGACGACTTTTTATTGTCAATATGGAGTTTGATATTTTGATGATTTCTGCTGGTGGTGCGCCCTTAAGTTGTTTTCAACGGGAAAAAAAGTGCCTCGGCTCCAAAAAAGGTTGAAACACACCTCCGTAGTCCACATAATTATCATTGCAAAGGCAAAAAGTTGCCATCAGGGTGGTGCAGGTGTACCTAATGAAGTGTCCTGTCAGCAGGCGCACCTCCGCCAGACGGTGGCTTCCTGCGCTACCTGGCGGCTTGCCGTGAGGCCGTTGTCCTGGCAGCTGTGGCTTCCGTGCACGTTCTGCTCCATCCTCTTCATCACCATGTCCAGCAGGGTCCTCACCGCCTTGTCCACGTCGGCGCCCGACATCGAGCTGGTCTCAAAGTAGGGGATGCTGGGGAGACAAGGGCGTTCAAGGACTTTGTGTTATTTGTCATGCGATAAAAAGGCAAAAAACTAACTTATTTTTATTTTCATTTATTACTACCTCTGCCAACACAACAGCAGTCGTCAGGACAGGCCCCCGTCCTCGTTAGCATCATAGTAGTGTGTTGCATCTAAATAGCGACACCTCTGCCAACACAACAGCAGTGTGAAGCCCCCTCAATAAGCGTTGCAGAGACGTGTGGCAAAGCAGCTGTTTAGATTTAAAGGAGCGACAGCCGCAATCAACGACTGCTGTTGTGTTGGCAGAGCTGTCGCTACTTTGCATTTTGACAGTTGTGTTGCACCACAATAGAGCGAAACAATTCTTGCCGCCCTAAAGCAGCATTGTGTGGCAAAAAAAAAAACTGCTGCTAAAAGGCAGACGAGTGACACCCCTACCAGCACAACAATAATTAGTTAGGTTGGAATCCCCCTTGTTAGCATTCCATTTAGTATTTAATTCCATCCATCCATCCATTTTCTACCGCTTATTCCCTTTCGGGGTCGCGGGGGGCGCTGGTGCCTATCTCAGCTACAATCGGGCGGAAGGTGGTGTACACCCTGGACAAGTCGCCACCTCATCGCAGGGCCAACACAGATAGACAGACAACATTCACACTCACATTCACACACTATTTAATTGCAATTGTCATTTTACCACACAACGTGACAATGCAAATGAAAGGGGTTTCCATTTTAACGACTGCTGTTGTGCTGGTAAAAGTGTCTCTTCTCTGCAGTTAAACAGCAGTCGTTTTGCCAAACAATGCTGCACTACGGCAGAAAGAATGGTTTTGCTCTACTGTTGCACAAAACAGCTGTTAAGCTCCAAAGGAGTGACACCTCTGCCAACACAACAGCAGTCGTTAGGATGAAAGCTGCCTCCGCAAGCATTGCAGTAACGTGTAGCAAAGCGGCTGTTTGGATTCAAAGGAGCGACAGTCGTTAGGATGCAATCCCAATCAATGACTACTGTTGTGCTGATAGAAGTGTCGCCCCTTTGCATTTCAACAGCAGTCATTTTGCCAAACAATGCTGCAATAGGGCAGAAAGAATAGTTTTACTCTATTGTCGTACAAAACAGCTGTTAAGCTCCAAAGGAGTGGCACCTCTGCCAACACAACAGCAGTCGTTAGGATGGAAGCCCCCTCCGTAAGCGTTGCAGTACCGTGTGGCAAAGCAGCTGTTTAGATTTAAAGAAGCGACAGCCGCAATCAACGACTGCTGTTGTGTTGGCAGAGCTGTCGCTACTTTGCCTCTCGACAGCCGGGTTGCGCCACAATAGAGCGAAACAATTCTTGCCGCCCTACAGCAGCATTGTGTGGCAAAAAAAAACTGCTGCTAAAAGGCAGACGAGTGACACCCCTACCAGCGCAACAATAATGGTTAGGGTGGAATCCCCCTTGTTAGCATTCCATTTAGTATTTAATTGCAATTGTCATTTTACCACAGAACGCGACAATGCAAATGAAAGGGGTTTCCATTTTAACGACTGCTGTTGTGCTGGTAAAAGTGTCTCTTCTCTGCAGTTAAACAGCAGTCGTTTTGCCCCAAAAATGGTGCAATAGGACTGAAAGAATGGTTTTGCTCTATTGTCGTACAAAACAGCTGTTAAGCTCCAAAGGGGTGACACCTCTGCCAACACAACAGCAGTCGTTAGGATGAAAGCTGCCTCCGCAAGCATTGCAGTACTGTGTAGCAAAGTGGCTGTTTAGATTCAAAGGAGCGACAGTCATAAGGATGCAATCCCAATCAACGGATACTGTTGTGCTGATAGAAGTGTCACCCCTTTGTATTTCAAAGGGGTGACATTTCAAAGGATGGAAGACCCCTCGGTAAGCGTTGCAGTACCGTGTAGCATAGCAGCTGTTTAGATTCAAAGGAGCAAACAGTCGTATGGATGCAATCTCAATCGATGACTGCTGTTGTGTTGGCAGAGCTGTCGCTACTTTGCCTCTCGACAGCTGTGTTGCACCACAATAGAGTGAAACAATTCTTGCCGCCCTAAAGCAGCATTGCGTGGCAAAATAAACTGATGATAAAAAGGCAGACAAGTGACACCCCTGCCAGCACAACAATAACTGTTAGGGTGGAATCCCCCTTGTTAGAATTCCATTTAGTATTTAATTGCAATTGTCATTTTACCACACAACGTGACAATGCAAATGAAAGGGGTTTCCATCTTAACGACTGCTGTTGTGCTGATATAAGTGTCTCTTCTCTGCAGTTAAACAGCAGTCGTTTTGCCCAAAAATGCTGCAATAGGACTGAAAGAATGGTTTTGCTCTATTGTCGTACAAAACAGCTGTTAAGCTCCAAAGGAGTGACACCTCTGCCAACACAACAGCAGTCGTTAGGATGAAAGCCGCCTCCGCAAGCATTGCAGTACTGTGTTGCATAGTAGCTGTTTGGATTAAAAGGAGCGACAGTCGTAAGGAAGCAATCCCAATCAACGCCTACTGTTGTGCTAATAGAAGTGTCACCCCTTTGTATTTCAACAGCGGTCTTTTTGCCAAACAATGCTGCAATAGGGCAGAAAGAATGGTTTTGCTCTATTGTCGTACAAAACAGCTGATAAGCTCCAAAGGAGTGACACCTCTGCCAACACAACAGCAGCTGCTAGGATGGAAGCCCCCTCGGTAAGCGTTGCAGTACCGTGTGGCAAAGCGGCTCTTTAGATTCAAAGGAGCGACAGTCGTATGGATGCAATCTCAATCGACGACTGCTGTTGTGTTGGCAGAGCTGTCGCTACTTTGCCTCTCGACAGCCGTGTTGCGCCACAATAGAGCGAAACAATTCTTGCCGCCCTAAAGCAGCATTGTGTGGCAAAATAAACTGCTGCTAAAAGGCGGACAAGTGACACCCCTGCCAGCACAACAATAACTGTTAGGGCGTAATCCCCTTTGTTAGCATTCCATTTAGTATTTAATTGCAATTGTCATTTTACCACACAACGTGACAATGCAAATGAAAGGGGTTTCCGTTTTAACAACTGCTGTTGTGCTGGTAAAAGTGTCTCTTCTCTGCAGTTAAACAGCAGTCATTTTGCCAAAAGATGCTGCAATAGGACTGAAAGAATGGTTTTGCTCTATTGTCGTACAAAACAGCTGTTAAGCTCCAAAGGAGTGACACCTCTGCCAACACAACAGCAGTTGTTAGGATGAAAGCTGCCTCCGCAAGCATTGCAGTACTGTGTTGCATAGTGGCTGTTTAGATTCAAAGGAGCGACAGTCGTAAGGACGCAATCCCAAATAACGACTGCTGTTGTGTTGGCAGAGCTGTCGCCAACTTGCCTCTCGACAGCTGTATTGCGCAACAATAGAGCGGATAAAATTCTTGCCGCCCTACAGCAGCAGTGTGTGGCAAAAAAAATGCTGCTAAAAGGCAGACAAGAGACACCCCTGTCAGCACAACAATAACTGTTAGGGTGAAATCCCCCTTGTTAGCATTCCATTCAGTCATACTTAATTGCAATTGTCATTTTACCACACAACGTGACAATGCAAATGAAAGGGGTTTCCATCTCAACGACTGCTGTTGTGCTGGTATAAGTGTCTCTTCTCTGCAGTTAAACAGCAGTCGTTTTGCCACACAATGCTGCAATAGGGCAGAAAGAATGGTTTTGCTCTATTGTCGTACAAAACAGCTGTTAAGCTCCAAAGGAGTGGCACCTCTGCCAACACAACAGCAGTCGTTAGGATGAAAGCTGCCTCCGCAAGCATTGCAGTACTGTGTAGCAAAGTGGCTGTTTAGATTCAAAGGAGCGACAGTCGTAAGGACGCAATCCCAATCAACGAATACTGTTGTGCTGATAGAAGTGTCACCCCTTTGTATTTCAAAGGGGTGACATTTCAAAGGATGGAAGACCCCTCGGTAAACGTTGCAGTACCGTGTAGCATAGCAGCTGTTTAGATTCAAAGGAGCAAACAGTCGTATGGATGCAATCTCAATCGATGACTGCTGTTGTGTTGGCAGAGCTGTCGCTACTTTGCCTCTCGACAGCTGTGTTGCACCACAATAGAGTGAAACAATTCTTGCCGCCCTAAAGCAGCATTGCGTGGCAAAATAAACTGATGATAAAAAGGCAGACAAGTGACACCCCTGCCAGCACAACAATAACTGTTAGGGTGGAATCCCCCTTGTTAGAATTCCATTTAGTATTTAATTGCAATTGTCATTTTACCACACAACGTGACAATGCAAATGAAAGGGGTTTCCATCTTAACGACTGCTGTTGTGCTGATATAAGTGTCTCTTCTCTGCAGTTAAACAGCAGTCGTTTTGCCCAAAAATGCTGCAATAGGGCAGAAAGAATGGTTTTGCTCTATTGTCGTACAAAACAGCTGTTAAGCTCCAAAGGAGTGACACCTCTGCCAACACAACAGCAGTCGTTAGGATGAAAGCCGCCTCCGCAAGCATTGCAGTACTGTGTAGCATAGTGGCTGTTTATAGATTAAAAGGAGCGACAGTCGTAAGGAGTCAATCCCAAATAACGACTGCTGTTGTGTTGGCAGAGCTGTCGCCAACTTGCCTCTCGACAGCTGTATTGCGCAACAATAGAGCGGATAAAATTCTTGCCGCCCTACAGCAGCATTGTGTGGCAAAAAAAATGCTGCTAAAAGGCAGACAAGAGACACCCCTGTCAGCACAACAATAACTGTTAGGGTGAAATCCCCCTTGTTAGCATTCCATTCAGTCATACTTAATTGCAATTGTCATTTTACCACACAACACGACAATGCAAATGAAAGGGGTTTCCATCTTAACGACTGCTGTTGTGCTGGTATAAGTGTCTCTTCTCTGCAGTTAAACAGCAGTCGTTTTGCCACACAACGCTGCAATAGGGCGGCAAGAACGGTTTTGCTCTCTCGTTGTACAAAACAGCTACAAAAGATCATGTTTGCATTTTGTGGCAAAATGACTGCTGTTAAAATGCAGAGAAGAAACACCTCTACCATCACAACATCAGTTGTTTGGGTGGTAAGCCCCTTAACAATCCATTCAGTTGTAGTAATAATGGTGTTTTTCACCGCACAATACTGCAATGTTAATGAGGGGGATTACACCCTAACGACTACTGTTGTGCTGACAGAAGTGTCGCCCCTTTGCATTTCAACAGCAGTCATTTTGC
>NC_084611.1:8638647-8696147 GCF_033978795.1 Nerophis ophidion | reverse complement strand
GTCTCACTTAGACCTACATTTAGATGATTGACATCCTTTGGCAAAAATCAACAGGAAGTTAAAAATTACCCCTTCAAAATAAAAGTTTTGTAAAAACCCGTCACCTTTTTCAAACGTAAACTCCTCCGAGTGCGTTTGTCGTTTCGGCTTCAAACTCGCACAGGAGAGAGATTGAACCCTTTTGATTAAAACTATCCAACAAAGTTTTGATTACTGCTCCGGTTTTGATTTTACGCGCCTTCAAAGAACCCCTGCGCAAAGTTTCCTAAAAAATGTCATTTTTGCCTCTTTGAGCTGTAATTTGACCCCCTTAAAATGCTTCAAAGTGCAAGTTAAAGCTCTACTATGCAAAGCGAAAGCCATTTATCAACAACATCCAGAAACGCTGATCTGTAATTTGACCCCCTTAACATGCTTCAAAACTCACTAAATTTTACACACACATCAGGACTGGCGAAAATTGCCATCTAATAAAAAACCAAACCCCAAAAGTCAAAATTGCGCTCCAGCGCCCCCTAGGAGAAAACCCAGACAAAACTGCTTGAAACTTCTGTTAGGAATGTCGTAGAGACATGAAACAAAGACCTCTATGTAGGTCTGACTTAGACCAGGGCTTGGCAGCAGCCAAAGGCGGACCCGACCAACGCTGCTTGCAGCTTTAATTATTATTGTTATTATTATTTGAAACTGGATTTTGCATGTCACTATAAAGTTATATACGCCTTGCTTGTTCAATATTCAATGCAAAACTTGTTTGGGTCCCTATTAAAAGGTTCATTTGTTCAACCTTGGCCCGCGGCTTTGTTGAGTTTAAAATTTTGGCCCACTCTGTATTTGAGTTTGACACCCCTGGTATATAGTGTAGCATCCCGGAAGAGTTAGTGCTGCAAGGGGTTCTGGGTATTTGTTCTGTTGTGTTTATGTTGTGTTACGATGCGGATGTTCTCCCGAAATGTTTGTTTGGTGTGGGTTCACAGTGTGGCACATATTTGTAACAGTGTTAAACTTGTTTACACGGCCACCCTCAGTGTGACCTGTATGGCTGTTGACCAAGTATGCCTTGCATTCACTTATTTGTGTGTGTAAAAGCTGCTTACATTATGTGATTAGGCTGATGCGGACGTGACGACAGGTGAGAGAGGATGTGCCTTTAAGGCACGCCCCCAATATTGTTGTCCGGGTGGAAGATTTGGGAGACTGGTTGCCCCGGGAGATTTTCAGGAGGGGCACTGAAATTCAGGAGTCTCCCGGAAAAATCGGGAGGGTTGGCAAGTATGATTGTAATCCACGGGAAGATTTTGTCTTGACCCGAGATCTACAAATCGGAGAGGAGGCAGGGCCTGAGACCCCTCCAGGCGACTTTAACTTTACACTGTTTTGTAACCAAAGGCGACGGCTGTTTACGACCTTTTCTTTGAACTGTTTTGTAACCAAAGGCAACAGCTGTTTACGCCCTTTTCTTTGAACTGTTTTACAACTTTTTCTTGGAACGGTTTTACAACCTTTTCTTTGAACTGTTTAGTAACCAAAGGCGACGACTGTTTACGGCCTTTTCTTTGAACTGTTTTACAACCTTTTCTTGGAACTGTTTTACGACCTTTTCTTTGAACTGTTTAGTAACCAAAGGCGACGACTGTTTACGGCCTTTTCTTTGAACTGTTTTACAACCTTTTCTTGGAACTGTTTTACGACCTTTTCTTTGAACTGTTTTGTAACCAAAGGCGACGGTTGTTTACGACCTTTTCTTTGAACTGTTTTACAACCTTTTCTTGGAACTGTTTTACGACCTTTTCTTTGAACTGTTTTGTAACCAAAGGCGACGGCTGTTTACGACCTTTTCTTTGAACTGTTTTACAACTTTTTCTTGGAACTGTTTTACGACCTTTTCTTTGAACTGTTTTGTAACCAAAGGCGACAGCTGTTTACGACCTTTTCTTTGAACTGTTTAACAACTTTTTCTTGGAACTGTTTTACGACCTTTTCTTTGAACTGTTTAGTAACCAAAGGCGACGGCTGTTTACGACCTTTTCTTTGAACTGTTTAACAACTTTTTCTTGGAACTGTTTTACGACCTTTTCTTTGAACTGTTTGGTAACCAAGGGCGACGGCTGTTTACGACCTTTTCTTTTAACTGTTTAACAACTTTTTCTTGGAAACGTTTTACGACCTTTTCTTTGAACTGTTTAGTAACCAAAGGCGACGGCTGTTTACGACCTTCTCTTTGAACTGTTTTACAACGTTTTCTTGGAACTGTTTTTTACGACCTTTTCTTTGAACTGTTTAACAACTTTTTCTTGGAACTGTTTTACGACCTTTTCTTTGAACTGTTTAGTAACCAAAGGCGACGGCTGTTTACGGCCTTTTCTTTGAACTGTTTTACAACTTTTTCTTGGAACTGTTTTACAACCTTTTCTTGGAACTGTTTAGTAACCAAAGGTGACGTCTGTTTACGGCCTTTTCTTTGAACTGTTTTACAACCTTTTCTTGGAACTGTTTTACGACCTTTTCTTTGAACTGTTTTGTAACCAAAGGCGACGGCTGTTTACGACCTTTTCTTTGAACTGTTTTACAACCTTTTCTTGGAACTGTTTTACGACCTTTTCTTTGAACTGATTTGTAACCAAAGGCGACGGCTGTTTACGACCTTTTCTTTGAACTGTTTTACAACTTTTTCTTGGAACTGTTTTACGACCTTTTCTTTGAACTGTTTGGTAACCAAAGGCGACGGCTGTTTACGACCTTTTCTTTGAACTGTTTTACAACTTTTTCTTGGAACTGTTTTACAACCTTTTCTTTGAACTGTTTAGTAACCAAAGGTGACGTCTGTTTACGGCCTTTTCTTTGAACTGTTTTACAACCTTTTCTTGGAACTGTTTTACGACCTTTTCTTTGAACTGTTTAGTAACCAAAGGCGACGGCTGTTTACGACCTTCTCTTTGAACTGTTTTACAACGTTTTCTTGGAACTGTTTTATGACCTTTTCTTTGAACTGTTTAGTAACCAAAGGCGACGGCTGTTTACGACCTTTTCTTTGAACTGTTTAGTAACCAAAGGCGACGGCTGTTTACGACCTTCTCTTTGAACTGTTTTACAACGTTTTCTTGGAACTGTTTTACGACCTTTTCTTTGAACTGTTTAGTAACCAAAGGCGACGGCTGTTTACGACCTTCTCTTTGAACTGTTTTACAACGTTTTCTTGGAAGTGTTTTACGACCTTTTCTTTGAACTGTTTAGTAACCAAAGGCGACGGCTGTTTACGACCTTTTCTTTGAACTGTTTAGTAACCAAAGGCGACGGCTGTTTACGACCTTCTCTTTGAACTGTTTTACAACGTTTTCTTGGAACTGTTTTACGACCTTTTCTTTGAACTGTTTAGTAACCAAAGGCGACGGCTGTTTATGACCTTTTCTTTGAACTGTTTTACAACGTTTTCTTGGAACTGTTTTACGACCTTTTCTTTGAACTGTTTAGTAACCAAAGGCGACGGCTGTTTACGACCTTTTCTTTGAACTGTTTTCTAACTTTTTCTTGGAACTGTTTTACAACCTTTTCTTTGAACTGTTTAGTAACCAAAGGCGACGGCTGTTTACGACCTTTTCTTTGAACTGTTTAACAACTTTTTCTTGGAACTTTTTTACGACCTTTTCTTTGACCTGTCTAGTGACCAAAGGCGACGGCTGTTTACTGTTGTGCTGATGGCGGTGCTTTTCGACAGCATTTATTTTGCCACAAAATGCTGCAATGGGGCGGCATGAACGATTACACCCTTTTATGCTGGAAATCAGCTTTAAAGATGTCCAGGAATGACACCTCTGCCAACACAACAGCAGTCGCTAGATGAAATCCCCGCTTATTAGCATTACAGCATTGTGTGGCAAAATGACTGCTGATAAAATGCAGAGTAGAAACAACGCTAACAGCACAACATCAGTCTTTTTGGGGTGGAATCCCCCTTGTCAGCGTTCAATTCAGTTGTCTCAATACCGATCTTTTTTAACAGCACAATACAGCAATGCTAATGAGGGAGGTTACACCCTAACAATTACTGTTGTGCTGATGGCGGTGCTTTTCGACAGCATTTATTTTGCCACGCAATGCTGCAATGGGGCGGCGGCATGAACGATTACGCCCTTTTATGGTGGGAATCAGCTTTAAAGATATCCAAGAGCGACACCTCTGCCAACACAACAGCAGTCGCTAGATTAATTTTCCTGAAGGAACTCTCCTGAAGGAATCAATAAAGTACTATCTAGCTATCTATTAGCAATACAGCATTGTGTGGCAAAATGACTGCTGTTAAAATACAAAGTAGAAACACCGCTACCAGCACAACATCAGTTTTTTGGGGTGGAATCCCCCTTGTCAGCGTTCAATTCAGTTGTCTCAATACCGATCTTTTTAACAGCACAATACAGCAATGCTAATGAGGGAGGTTACACCCTAACAATTACTGTTGTGCTGATGGCGGTGCTTTTCGACAGCATTTATTTTGCCACGCAATGCTGCAATGGGGCGGCGGCATGAACGATTACGCCCTTTTATGGTGGGAATCAGCTTTAAAGATGTCCAAGAGCGACACCTCTGCCAACACAACAGCAGTCGCTAGATTAATTTTCCTGAAGGAACTCTCCTGAAGGAATCAATAAAGTACTATCTAGCTATCTATTAGCATTACAGCATTGTGTGGCAAAATGACTGCTGTTAAAATACAAAGTAGAAACACCGCTACCAGCACAACATCAGTTTTTTGGGGTGGAATCCCCCTTGTCAGCGTTCAATTCAGTTGTCTTAATACTGGTCTTTTTTACCGCACGATAATACAATGCTAACGAGGGACGTCAACCCCTAACGACTACTGTTGTGCTGACGGAGGTGTCTCCCCTTTGCATTTCAACAACATTTATTTTGCCACAAAATGCCGCAATGGGGCGGCATGAACGATTACGCCCTTTTATGGTGGAAATCAGCTTTAAAGATGTCCAGGAGCGACACCTCTGCCAACACAACAGCAGTCCCTAGATGAAAACCCCATCTCCTTAGCATTGCAGGATTGCTTGTCAAAACAACTGCCGTTAAAATGCAGAAAATGCAGAGTGGAGACACCTCTACCAGCACAACAACAACCCCCCTCGCTAGCATTCTGTTCAGTCGTATTAATTGCAGTCATTTTCCCACACAATGCGGCAATGCTCACAAGAGGGCTTCCATCCTGGTGGCAAATATTAGCAACAACTCTCCGGAGGATACAAATCGCAACGGCCGTCTTGCTCTTTGCCCGTTTTGAAGTTAAAAATCCTCGTAATTCCTGCAGGAATGTGCTCAGTAACGTTCCGTCCGAGGTTTAAAACAGGGGTAGGGAACCTATGGCTCTAGAGTCAGATCTGGCTCTCAGATCAATCTTAGCTGACATTGCTTAACGCGATAATTAGGAATAATTCCGCTGGTAATCACAGTGCTAAAAATAACGTGCAAAATACAAAAAAAATTCTCATGCATTTAAATCCATCCATCCGTTTTCTACGGCACCTGTTCAAGAAGTCGCATTAATGGTAAGAAGTATTTTGTGTCACAGCTTGCTGCGGGGTCGTTCTCCCCGCATTTAGGTAAAAACATGATTTAATTTTAACTAAAAAAAAAATCGCTCACAGCGGAGGCACAACTCGGGCTAAAAAAACAAAGCTAACGCATAAACAGACTGAGAACATAAATCAAACAAAACTTACTTGGCATGGCATGAAGCACGAAACTATGGCAAGGCATGAAACACGTCAGCACAGGGTGACTGACTGGCAAAGACGAGCTCAAATACTGCCTCTGATTAGTGCTCGGGAAGCAGGTGAGCGGGCATTATGTCCACCGGAGACAGGTGGACAAAATGAGTAACCAAAGAAACCAGACAAGGGGAGTGGAAAAAAACAGGAACTTAAAGAGTCCAAAGGACAAACAGCACATGGCCAAGGGGTAGGGAACCTATGGCTCTAGAGTCAGATCTGGCTCTCAGATCAATCTTAGCTGACATTGCTTAACGCGATAATTAGGAATAATTTCGCTGGTAATCACAGTGCTAAAAATAACGTGCAAAATACAAAAAAAATTCTCATGCATTTAAGTCCATCCATCCGTTTTCTACGGCACCTGTTCAAGAAGTCGCATTAATGGTAAGAAGTATTGTGTGTCACAGCTTGCTGCGGGGTCGTTCTCCCCGCATTTAGGTAAAAACATGATTTAATTTTAACTAAAAAAAAAATCGCTCACAGCGGAGGCACAACTCGGGCTAAAAAAACAAAGCTAACGCATAAACAGACTGAGAACATAAATCAAACAAAACTTACTTGGCATGGCATGAAGCACGAAACGATGGTAAGGCATGAAACAAGTCAGCACAGGGCGACTGACTGGCAAAGACGAGCTCAAATACTGCCTCTGATTAGTGCTCGGGAAGCAGGTGAGCGGGCATTTTGTCCACCGGAGACAGGTGGACAAAATGAGTAACCAAGGAAACCAGACAAGGGGAGTGGAAAAAAACAGGAACTTAAAGAGTCCAAAGGACAAACAGCACATGGCCAAGGGGTAGGGAACCTATGGCTCTAGAGTCAGATCTGGCTCTCAGATCAATCTTAGCTGACATTGCTTAACGCGATAATTAGGAATAATTCCGCTGGTTATCACAGTGCTAAAAATAACGTGCAAAACACAAAAAAAATTCTCATGCATTTAAATCCATCCATCCGTTTTCTACCGCACCTGTTCAAGAAGTCGCATTAATGGTAAGAAGTATTTTATGTCACAGCTTGCTGCGGGGTCGTTCTCTCCGCATTTAGGTAAAAACATGATTTAATTTTAACTAAAAAAAAAATGGCTCACAGCGGAGGCACAACTTGGGCTAAAGAACAAAGCTAACGCATAAACAGACTATGAACATAAATCAAACAAAACTTACTTGGCATGGCATGAAGCACAAAACTATGGCAAGGCATGAAACAAGTCAGCACAGGGCGACTGACTGGCAAAGACGAGCTCAAATACTGCCTCTGATTAGTGCTCGGGGAAGCAGGTGAGCGGGCATTATGTCCACCGGAGACAGGTGGACAAAATGAGTAACCAAGGAAACCAGACAAGGGGAGTGGAAAAAAACAGGAACTTAAAGAGTCCAAAGGACAAACAGCACATGGCCAAGGGGTAGGGAACCTATGGCTCTAGAGTCAGATCTGGCTCTCAGATTAATCTTAGCTGACATTGCTTAACGCGATAATTAGGAATAATTCCGCTGGTAATCACAGTGCTAAAAATAACGTGCAAAATACAAAAAAAATTCTCATGCATTTAAATCCATCCGTCCGTTTTCTACGGCACCTGTTCAAGAAGTCGCATTAATGGTAAGAAGTATTTTGTGTCACAGCTTGCTGCGGGGTCGTTCTCCCCGCATTTAGGTAAAAACATGATTTAATTTTAACTAAAAAAAAAATCGCTCACAGCGGAGGCACAACTTGGGCTAAAAAAACAAAGCTAACGCATAAACAGACTATGAACATAAATCAAACAAAACTTACTTGGCATGGCATGAAGCACGAAACTATGGCAAGGCATGAAACAAGTCAGCACAGGGCGACTGACTGGCAAAGACGAGCTCAAATACTGCCTCTGATTAGTGCTCGGGAAGCAGGTGAGCGGGCATTATGTCCACCGGAGACAGGTGGACAAAATGAGTAACCAAGGAAACCAGACAAGGGGAGTGGAAAAAAACAGGAACTTAAAGAGTCCAAAGGACAAACAGCACATGGCCAAGGGGTAGGGAACCTATGGCTCTAGAGTCAGATCTGGCTCTCAGATCAATCTTAGCTGACATTGCTTAACGCGATAATTAGGAATAATTCCGCTGGTAATCACAGTGCTAAAAATAACGTGCAAAATACAAAAAAAATTCTCATGCATTTAAATCCATCCGTCCGTTTTCTACGGCACCTGTTCAAGAAGTCGCGTTAATGGTAAGAAGTATTTTGTGTCACAGCTTGCTGCGGGGTCGTTCTCCCCGCATTTAGGTAAAAACATGATTTAATTTTAACTAAAAAAAAAAATCGCTCACAGCGGAGGCACAACTTGGGCTAAAAAAACAAAGCTAACGCATAAACAGACTGAGAACATAAATCGAACAAAACTTACTTGGCATGGCATGAAGCACGAAACTATGGCAAGGCATGAAACAAGTCAGCACAGGGCGACTGACTGGCAAAGACGAGCTCAAATACTGCCTCTGATTAGTGCTCGGGGAAGCAGGTGAGCGGGCATTATGTCCACCGGAGACAGGTGGACAAAATGAGTAACCAAGGAAACCAGACAAGGGGAGTGGAAAAAAACAGGAACTTAAAAGAGTCCAAAGGACAAACAGCACATGGCCGAACAAAAACATGCTCAACAGACAATGTTATTAAAAAGAATAAGAGACTTATTATACTCTAAAAGTGTTGGTCTTACTTAAAAATGCACGCATTTAGTTGTATTCAGTGTTAAAAAATACGATATGGCTCTCACGGAAATACATTTTGAAATATTCGGCTTTCACGGCTCTCTCAGCCAAAAAGGTTCCCGAGCCCTGCTTTAAAAAGACAAGATCCAAAAGTACCTCTCCTGCCCGGCCGTGTCCCAAAGCTGGAGGTGCACTCGGAAGTTCTTCTCGACGGTGCCGTCGGCGTTGGTGCCGGCGTACACCTGAGGCGAGAGAAGTCCGTCACTTTTTCCCCGGCGGGCGGACGCTTGGACGGCGGCGACACTCACCAGCCTCTTTTCCCGGAAGTCGATGCCCACGGTGGTGGTGAACTTGCGGTTGAACTTGCTGTCGGTGTACCTGTACAGGAATGTGGTCTTCCCCACGCCCGAGTCCCCCAGGGCCAGCAGCTTGATCAGGTAGTCGTAGTTCCAGTCGGCCATGGCGGGCGCTCAACCTGCAAAAAAAAAAACAAAACAAAAAAAACCGGGGGTGGTGCGGATGAAGGCTTAACGCCTCAAAAGAGGGTCGAGCGCATGACTCGGCCTGAGCTCCGCATGAGCGGTCGGGGCTGGGAAAAGACGGACAAGTTTTGGCACACAGGAGCCCTTTTACTGGCTTTTTATTCACCAACAGCGGCGTGACGTTTTTTAGCGCCTTTTCAAGCCGGGCCCGCAAACGTGGCGAGGAGAATCCAATCAGGCTGAGCGGGCCGGGAGGCACGAAGACAAAGCAAGGTGTTGTTGCTTCCTGGATCTCAATAGAAGGCTCGTCGCCCTTTTAAGGGCAACAAATTAGGAAGGGTGATTTAGATCAGGGGTTTTCAACCCTTTTTTTGAGCCATAAATCCAATCATTAAAAAAACGAAACTCAGTTAACAGTAAAAAGTCGTCAATTGTTGGGTATGACTTTAAACCAGTTAAAGGGGAACATTAGCACAATTTCAAAAGGGTTAAAAACAATAAAAATCAGTTCCCAGTGGCTTGTTGTATTTTTGGAAGTTTTTTTCAAAATTTTACCGGTCTCGGAATATCCCTAAATAAAGCTTTAAAGTGCCTTATTTTCGCTATCTTCGAAACCACTATCCATTTCCCTGTGACGTCACACAGTGCTGCCAATGTAAACAAATAATGGCGAATACCACAGCAAGATATAGCGACATTAGCTCGGATTCAAACTTGGATTTCAGCGACTTAAGCGATTCAACAGATTACGCATGTATTGAAACAGATGGTTGGAGTATGAAAGTATTGAAGAAGAAACTGAAGCTATTGAGCGAATAGCTATTGACGCTATTCATAGCCATAGCATGGCCGAATAGCTGCGTTAGCATCGCCGGTAAAATGTGCGGACCAAACGATCAGGACTTTCGCATCTTTTGACACTGGAGCAACTTAAATCTGTCGATTGGTAAGTGTTTGTTTCGCATTAAATGTGGGTGGAAGGAAACGTAATATAGTTGCAAATGCATCTACAGGTTATCCATACATCTCTGTGCCATGTCTGCTTTAGCACCGCCGGTAAATAGCATGTTAGCGTCGATTAGCGTAGCATGTTAGCATCGATTAGCTGGCAGTCAACATCAACAAAACTCACCTTTGTGATTTCGTTGACTATCGTTGCAAATGCATTTGCAGGTTATCCATACATCTCTGTGCCATGTCTGCTTTAGCATCGCCGGTCAAATGTGGAGACACTCTGGCACATTCAATGGGGGTCTGGCGGCAGACACTTTGGCATCTTCGGGCCAGTGGTGCAACTTGAATCCCTCCCTGTTAGTGTTGTTACACCCTCCGACAACACACCGACGAGGCATGATGTCTCCAAGGTTCCAAAAAATAGTCGAAAAAACGGAAAATAACAGAGCTGAGACCCGGTGTTTGTAATGTGTTGAAAATGAAAATGGTGGGTGTGTTACCTCGGTGACGTCACATTATGACGTCATCGCCTCCAGCGCGATAAACAGAAAGGCGTTTAATTCGCCAAAATTCACCCATTTAGAGTTCGGAAATCGGTTAAAAAAATAGATGGTCTTTTTTCTGCACCATCAAGGTATATATTGACGCTTGCATAGGTCTGCTGATAATGTTCCCCTTTAAGCTTTTCAATCCCAAATATTTTTTTTTACAAACCCCGTTTCCATATGAGTTGGGAAATTGTATTAGATGTAAATATAAACGGAATACTATACTAATACCCGTATACCGTACAACCCTATTAGTTACTATGGTAATCTAAGTCACAGCAGGTCAGACGAGGCATCAAGTAGTGTGGGTGGGGAGCGTTTCCACAGAGCCTGAAATGTGGGTGTCAAGGACAGACGTGGAAGGTGATTTTTAGAACAAAGTTCTAAAGCTGACAAAAGTGGCAAAAAAGACTGAGCAAGTTGAGGAACGCTCATCAAACACTTATTTGGAACATCCCACAGATGAACAGGCTCATTGGCAACAGGTGGGTGCCATGGTTGGGTATAAAAACAGCTTCCATTTAATGCTCAGTCATTCACGAACAAGGATGGGCCGAGGGTCACCACTTTGTGAACAAATGCGCTAGCAAATTGCCAAACCGTTTAAGAAAAACATTTCTCAACGAGCTATTGCAAGGAATTTGTGACGTCTCGGTGGCATTGTGGTGACGAGTTGTTCTCTCGTGGGTGCAGCGAAGACGGAACACAGCGTAAGTAAGGTAAGAATACGAATATATTTATATAATAAAAGAAACTAAGAACAGAAACACTTGCACAAAGGCACTAACCAAAAACAAAGAGAACTAGCTTGGGAGCTAGAAAGAACAAAGGGCGCTAGCGTGGAAGCTAGGGACATAAACAAACAAAATAGCATAGAAACTAACAAGTATACAAAAATAGAGATTTACCACAATGCTGTTGAGTGTAGCAAGCAAGAGTCCAAGACTGAAGGTCAAACAAAGGCGGGCATATATAAGGAGATAAATAATCAAGGGCAGGTATGCGTGATCACACGGAAGGCAGGTGACACAACTGCGTTGCTAAGACAACAGAAATAAACCAGGAAGTGCCACAAGAACTGAGGAAGACAAACACTAGACAGAATGTGATATCAAACAGAACCAAAACCAAGTATATGCCATGATCCAAGACGTGGATCATGACAGAATCTAGGGATTCCCCCATCTACGGTCCGTAATAACATCAAAAGGTTTAGAGAATCTGGAGAAATCCCCGCACTTGAGCGATGATATTACGAACCATCGATACCTCAGGCGGTACGGCATCAAAAAGCGACATCAGTGTGTAAAGGATATCACCACACTGGCTCAGGAACACTTAAAACCACAGCTGGTCACTACATCTGTAAGTGCCAGTTAAAACTCTACTATGCAAAGTGAAAGCCATTTTATCAACAACACCCAAAAACGGTGCCGGCAATATATATGTATGTATATGTATATATACACACACACACACACACACACACACATACATACATACATACATACATATATATATATATATATATATATATATATATATATATATATGTGTATACACACACACATACATACATACATACATATATAAATATATATATATACACGCACACACATACTGTATATAAATACACATATACATATATATAAATATATATATATACACGCACACACATATATAAATACACATATACATATATATACACATATATATATACATACATATATACACATACATACATATATATATATCTTGATTGGATTATCCGGAGAATAGTGCTCGATACCGTGGTAGAGCGCAATATGTAGGTGTGGGAAAAAATCACAAGACTACTTCATCTCTACAGAACTGTTTCATGAGGGGTTCCCTCAATCATCAGGAGATTTTAATGGAAGCATTCACATACAATGGTTTATATAGAGCACAGAGTGGGTGGGTACAGGCAGGCGTAGGGTGTGGTGATTGGCTCATGTGTTACCTAGGAGGTGTTTCCGCCTGTGGCGGCATGTTGAAATGATTTCACTGCGCTTGTTGAGGGATGATAGCTCTGGATGATATATAATAAACAGTTTCTCTTTTAAGCATAGGTTGCATCTTTTATTACCACTGTTGTAAGGTGTGCTGGATGCAAGAATTTGCCATGTTATTGAATATTCAACATTATTGTCTTTGAGGTTCCAAATGTGTTTGCTGAGTTCTGTAGAATTCTGCAAAGTCTGGTTTCTAAAGGAGGCGTTGTGATTATTCCATCTTGTTTTGAACGCTCCTTCGGTTAATCCTACGTACGTGTCGGATGTGTTAAGGTCCTTGCGTATTACCTTTGCTTGGTAAACGCAGGATTAACCGAAGGAGCGTTCAAAACAAGATGGAATAATCACAACGCCTCCTTTAGAAACCAGACTTTGCAGAATTCTACCGAACTCAGCAAACACATTTGGAACCTCAAAGACAATAATGTTGAATATTCAATAACATGGCAAATTCTTGCATCCAGCACACCTTACAACAGTGGTAATAAAAGATGCAACTTATGCTTAAAAGAGAAACTGTTTATTATATATCATCCAGAGCTATCATCCCTCAACAAGCGCAGTGAAATCATTTCAACATGCCGCCACAGGCGGAAACACCTCCTAGGTAACACATGAGCCAATCACCACACCCTACGCCTGCTTGTACCCACCCACTCTGTGCTCTATATAAACCATTGTATGTGAATGCTTCCATTAAAATCTCCTGATGATTGAGGGAACCCCTCATGAAACAGATCTGTAGAGATGAAGTAGTCTTGTGATTTTTTCCCACACCTACATACATATATATATATATACATACATATATATATACAAATACATACACATATACAAACATATATACACATACATACATACATAGATATATATAAATACATGTATATATATATGTATATATACACACACATATATATATATATATATACATACATACATACATATATACAAACATATATACACACATATACATACATAATACACATACATATATATATATATATATATATATAGGTTCTAGGTGAGGGATCAGACAAAGAGCAGCTCGAAGACCTTTATGAAGAAGAAACATCATGGACCCAGATTTCCCTCGCCCGGACGCGGGTCACCGGGGCCCCCCTCTGGAGCCAGGCCCGGAGGTGGGGCACGATGGCGAGCGCCTGGTGGCCGGGCCTGTTCCCATGGGGCCCGGCCGGGCACAGCCCGAAGAGGCAACGTGGGTCACCCCTCCAATGGGCTCACCACCCATAGCAGGGGCCATAGAGGTCGGGTGCATTGTGAGCTGGGCGACAGCCGAAGGCAGGGCACTTGGCGGTCCGATCCTCGGCTACAGAAGCTAGCTCTTGGGACGTGGAACGTCACCTCACTGGGGGGGAAGGAGCCTGAGCTAGTGCGCGAGGTAGAGAAGTTCCGGCTGGATATAGTCGGACTCACTTCGACGCACAGCAAGGGCTCTGGAACCACTTCTCTCGAGAGGGATTGGACCCTCTTCCACTCTGGCGTTGCCGGCAGTGAGAGGCGACGGGCTGGGGTGGCAATTCTTGTTTCCCCCCGGCTCAAAGCCTGTACGTTGGAGTTCAACCCGGTGGACGAAAGGGTAGCCTCCCTCCGCCTTCGGGTGGGGGGACGGGTCCTGACTGTTGTTTGTGCTTATGCACCAAACAGCAGTTCAGAGTACCCACCCTTTTTGGAAGCGCTCGAGGGAGTACTGGAAAGTGCTCCCCCGGGTGATTCCCTTGTCCTACTGGGAGACTTCAACGCTCACGTTGGCAACGACAGTGAAACCTGGAGAGGCGTGATTGGGAAGAATGGCCGCCCGGATCTGAACCCGAGTGGTGTTTTGTTATTGGACTTTTGTGCTCGTCACAGTTTGTCCATAACAAACACCATGTTCAAACATAAGGGTGTCCATATGTGCACTTGGCACCAGGACACCCTAGGCCGCAGTTCCATGATCGACTTTGTAGTTGTGTCATCGGATTTGCGGCCTCATGTTATGGACACTCGGGTGAAGAGAGGGGCGGAGCTTTCTACCGATCACCACCTGGTGGTGAGTTGGCTGCGATGGTGGGGGAGGATGCCGGACAGACCTGGGAGGCCCAAACGCATTGTGAGGGTCTGCTGGGAACGTCTGGCAGAGTCTCCTGTCAGACAAAGTTTCAATTCCCACCTCCGGAAGAACTTTGAACATGTCACGAGGGAGGTGCTGGACATTGAGTCCGAGTGGACCATGTTCCGCACCTCTATTGTCGAGGCGGCAGATCGGAGCTGTGGCCGCAAGGTAGTTGGTGCCTGTCGGGGCGGCAATCCTAAAACCCCTTGGTGGACACCAGCGGTGAGGGATGCCGTCAAGCTGAAGAAGGAGTCCTATCGGGTCCTTTTGGCTCATAGGACTCCGGAGGCAGTGGACAGGTACCGACAGGCCAAGCGGTGTGCAGCTTCAGCGGTCGCGGAGGCAAAAACTCGGACATGGGAAGAGTTCGGGGAAGCCATGGAAAACGACTTCCGGACAGCTTCGAAGCGATTCTGGACCACCGTCCGCCGCCTCAGGAAGGGGAAGCAGTGCACTATCAACACCGTGTATGGTGCGGATGGTGTTCTGCTGACCTCGACTGCGGATGTTGTGGATAGGTGGAAGGAATACTTCGAAGACCTCCTCAATCCCACCAACACGTCTTCCTATGAGGAAGCAGTGCCTGGGGAATCTGTGGTGGACTCTCCTATTTCTGGGGCTGAGGTCGCTGAGGTAGTTAAAAAGCTCCTCGGTGGCAAGGCCCAGGGGTGGACGAGATCCGCCCGGAGTTCCTTAAGGCTCTGGATGCTGTGGGGCTGTCTTGGTTGACAAGACTTTGCAGCATCGCGTGGACATCGGGGGCGGTACCTCTGGATTGGCAGACCGGGGTGGTGGTTCCTCTCTTTAAGAAGGGGGACCGGAGGGTGTGTTCCAACTATCGTGGGATCACACTCCTCAGCCTTCCCGGTAAGGTTTATTCAGGTGTACTGGAGAGGAGGCTACGTCGGATAGTCGAACCTCGGATTCAGGAGGAACAGTGTGGTTTTCGTCCTGGTCGTGGAACTGTGGACCAGCTCTATACTCTCGGCAGGGTTCTTGAGGGTGCATGGGAGTTTGCCCAACCAGTCTACATGTGCTTTGTGGACTTGGAGAAGGCATTCGACCGTGTCCCTCGGGAAGTCCTGTGGGGAGTGCTCAGAGAGTATGGGGTATCGGACTGTCTTATTGCGGCGGTCCGTTCCCTGTACGATCAGTGCCAGAGCTTGGTCCGCATTGCCGGCAGTAAGTCGAACACATTTCCAGTGAGGGTTGGACTCCGCCAAGGCTGTCCTTTGTCACCGATTCTGTTCATAACTTTTATGGACAGAATTTCTAGGCGCAGTCAAGGCGTTGAGGGGTTCCGGTTTGGTAACCGCAGGATTAGGTCTCTGCTTTTTGCAGATGATGTGGTCCTGATGGCTTCATCTGACCGGGATCTTCAGCTCTCGCTGGATCGGTTCGCAGCCGAGTGTGAAGCGACCGGAATGAGAATCAGCACCTCCAAGTCCGAGTCCATGGTTCTCGCCCGGAAAAGGGTGGAGTGCCATCTCCGGGTTGGGGAGGAGACCCTGCCCCAAGTGGAGGAGTTCAAGTACCTAGGAGTCTTGTTCACGAGTGAGGGAAGAGTGGATCGGGAGATCGACAGGCGGATCGGTGCGGCGTCTTCAGTAATGCGGACGTTGTACCGGTCCGTTGTGGTGAAGAAGGAGCTGAGCCGGAAGGCAAAGCTCTCAATTTACCGGTCGATCTACGTTCCCATCCTCACCTATGGTCATGAGCTTTGGGTCATGACCGAAAGGATAAGATCACGGGTACAAGCGGCCGAAATGAGTTTCCTCCGCCGTGTGGCAGGTCTCTCCCTTAGAGATAGGGTGAGAAGCTCTGCCATCCGGGAGGAACTCAAAGTAAAGCCGCTGCTCCTTCACATCGAGAGGAGCCAGATGAGGTGGTTCGGGCATCTGGTCAGGATGCCACCCGAACGCCTCCCTAAGGAGGTGTTTAGGGCACGTCCAACCGGTAGGAGGCCACGGGGAAGACCCAGGACACGTTGGGAAGACTATGTCTCCCGGCTGGCCTGGGAACGCCTCGGGATCCCCCGGGAAGAGCTAGACGAAGTGGCTGGGGAGAGGGAAGTCTGGGTTTCCCTGCTTAGGCTGTTGCCCCCGCGACCCGACCTCGGATAAGCGGAAGATGATGGATGGATGGATGATGGATGGATGGATATATATATATATATGTATATACACACATACATATATATATACACATACATATATATACACATACATACATACATATACATAGATAGATATATATATGTATATATATATACATACATATATTCACATACATATATATACATACATAGATAGATATATATATGTATATATATACATACATATATTCACATACATATATATATATACATACATATATTCACATACATATATATATATACATACATATATATATATATATATATATATATACATATATATATACATATATATATATACATATATATATATATATATATACACATATATATATACACACATATATATATACATATATATATGTATATATATATATATATATATATGTATATATATGTATATATATATATATATATATGTATATATATATATATATATATATATATATATATATATATATATATACACACATACTGTACCTCCCTAAATTGCCACCGGGGCGCTAATTAATTTAAAACCTCTTGTCACTCCTGCGCTTACCAAAGGCATGCGGTAAAAGTAAGCATGCACTAATTATTTTAAAACTTCTTCTCACTCCGGCACTTACCAAAGGCATGCGGTCAAAATTTGAGTGTGATGTAAGCTTGGACCTTAAATCCTACTCTTCTTCCCTCTATGCGATTTCAAATTACTGGAATTGAAATCAGCCTCCTCCATTTTGAAAATGATGACAGGGGAAGTGTCACCGTGACGTCACGAGTTCGACCCGGCAGTAATTCAAGGCAGGCGCATACTATATGTCCTGCGGCAATTCAAGGAAGTACGGTATATATGCTTTATTATTGTTTGTAATAATATTTATTAATGATTATTTATGTGTTTTTTGGTTGTGATTTTGTGGATTATTTATAATGCAGAACGGGTTGTCATCAGTGTTGTTGTTTTTTTAATGATATAATGGTTATTTTACAAAAGTGATTTCAATCACACTAGTGACAAAAATGATTTTGAATGAAATTTGACAATGTACAAGATTTATTTGCGAGCAAACTCGGCAACTTAGACTCACAGATTTTTTCCTTGTCCTGTCCTGCCACTTGTTGCTAGGCAGAATATGACAACTGCACGATGCTGACAGAAATGCACATTCATGTCCAAATGTAACCAGCGCTCTGTATTACATTTTGGACAGGGGATAACCTGTGGCAAAAAAATTTCTTGCTGTAATTCGTACCAGTTTGCAGATACAACAAAATTCCTTGACGTCGCCCTTTAAAATTCTTCAATAATAAGCTAAACTTGTCTCACCAGCGAGTTGGAGCTCCAACATTCATCCAGATGACCCCCTCGCTCGTCCTGTTTCATTCCACAGAATATTCCTCAGCCTTCTGCCCGCATGTGATGCTGGGAGGAGCTTGCAGGGGCGAGCATGCAGAACTTTGTCTTTTCTTCTGGAAGGAAAAGAAGAAAAAAAAGAAAGAATTATTCAATGGAGGAAAGGTCCGGCCTGGGAAAAGGTATCTTGGCCGTCTGGAAGCTAATTTAATACGCAGGAAAACATTCGGTGCTTAAGACATCTTGAAGAGAAATAGCTGGAATGAAGTCATATCATGCAAATAATATACACTGGGGCAAAAAAGTATTTAGTCAGCCACCGATTGTGCAAGTTCTCCCACTTCAAATGATGACAGAGGTCTGTAATTTTCATCATAGGTACACTTCAACTGTGAGAGACGGAATGTGAAAAAAAAATCCAGGAATTCACCTTGTAGGAATTTTAAAGAATTTATTTGTAAAATAAGTATTTGGTCACTTCAAACAAGGAAGATCTCTGGCTCTCACAGACCTGTAACTTCTTCTTTAAGAAGCTCTTCTGTCCTCCACTCGTTACCTGTATTAATGGCACCTGTTTGAACTCCTTATCCGTATAAAAGACACCTGTCCACAGCCTCAAAACAGTCAGACTCCAAACTCCACCATGGCCAAGATCAAAGAGCTGTCGAAGGACACCAGGGAAAGAGTTGTAGAACTGCACCAGACTGGGAAGAGTGACTCTATAATAGGCAAGCAGCTTGGTGTGAAAAAATCAACTTATCAAATTATCAGAAAATGGAAGACATACAAGACCACTGATAATCTCCCTCGGTCTGGGGCTCCACGCAAGATCTCATCCCGTGGGGTCGAAATGATCATGAGAACGGTGAGCAAAAATCCCAGAACCACACAGGGGGGACCTGGTGAATGACCTGCAGAGAGCTGGGACCAAAGTAACAAAGGTTACCATCAGTAACACACTACGCCGACAGGGAATCAAATCCTGCAGTGCCAGACGTGTCCCCCTGCTTAAGCCAGTGCGTGTCCAGGCAACGTTTGAAGTTTGCCAGAGAGCACATGGATGATACAGCAGAGGATTGGGAGAATGTCATGTGGTCAGATGAAACCAAAATAGAACTTGTTGGTATAAACTCAACTCGTCGTGTTTGGAGGAAGAAGTAAATTATATTTATATAGCGCTTTTCTCAAGTGACTCAAAGCGCTTTACATAGTGAAACCCAATATCTAAGTTACATTTAAACCAGTGTGGGTGGCACTGGGAGCAGGTGGGTAAAGTGTCTTGCCCAAGGACACGACGGCAGTGACTAGGATGGTGCAAGCTGGGATCGAACCTGCAACCCTCAAGTTGCTGGCGCGGCCGCTCTACCAACCGATGTCCAGGCCCGTCTGAAGTTTGCCAGAGAGCACATGGATGATACAGCAAAGGATTGGGAGAATATCATGTGGTCAGATGAAATCAAAATAGAACTTTTTGGTATAAACGCAACTCGTCGTGTTTGGAGGAAGAAGAATACTGAGTTGCATCCCAAGAACACCATACCTACTGCGAAGCATGGAGGTGGAAACATCATGCTTTGGGGCTGTTTTTCTGCTAAGGGGACAGGACGATTGATCCGTGTTAAGGAAAGAATGAATGGGGCCATGTATCGTGAGATTTTGAGCCAAAACCTCCTTCCATCAGTGAGAGCTTTGAAGATGAAACGTGGCTGGGTCTTCCAGCTGGACAATGATCCCAAACACACCGCCCGGGCAACGAAGGAGTGGCTCCGTAAGAAGCATTTAAAAGTCCTGGCGTGGCCTAACCAGTCTCCAGACCTCAGCTCCATAGAAAATCTGTGGAGGGAGTTGAAAGTCCATGTTGCTCGGCGACATCCCTGCTCTGGAGAAAACCTGCATAGAGGAACGGGCCAAAATACCAGCTACTGTGTGTGCAAACCTGGTAAAGACCTAGAGTAATCGTTTGACCTCTGTTATTGCCAACAAAGGTTGTATTACAAAGTATTGAGTTGAATTTTTATTATTGACCACTTATTTTCCACCATAATTTACAAATAAATTCTTTAAAATTCCTACAATGTGAATTCCTGGATTTTTTTTCCACATTCTGTCTCTCACAGTTGAAGTGTACCTATGATGAAAATTACAGACCTCTGTCATCATTTGAAGTGGGAGAACTTGCACAACTAAATACTTGTTTGCCCCACTGTATATTATTTGCATCAAAGTGGTACAGGTTTATCTTGGAAAGTATGCCTCAAAAGTTCAACAAAACTGATCCAAAGTTGTTGTTTTTTGGTGACACCACACATATAATAGTGATGATAACCATAGAACAGGAAATAGAACCTCCAAGGTCATAAGAAAGTAAATATTCATATTAGAGGAGGGTAGAGTAGCCACACATTGTACTCAATGCTAGAATGCTGTTACTTTAGAGCAGGGGTGTCCAAACTACGGTTCTAGGGCGTCTTTAGATTCACATTAAGGATTTAGGCTCGTGGTGTTTAAACATCTGCTTGTCTAAATGCCACATCTGGTTGACAACCTGAGTAAAACGAGCAGCTGGCCGTGAATTGAACTCAAACACAGCACAGCATTCACTTATATGACTTCATCCAAACAACCTTTTCTATTCCTGGCACAAAAAAACCAACAGAGAGTCAACACACATAACACCACATGACAACAAAACTTTAGGAAGGTCGTCACAAAACTTTCACATTTAGTACGGGGACGGCGAGGGTCCCGGGTTCAATCCCCACCTAGTACCAACCTCGTCACGTCCGTTGTGTCCTGAGCAAGACACTTCACTCTTGCTCCTGATGGGTGCTGGTTGGCGCCTTGCATGGCAGCTCCCTCCATCAGTGTGTGAATGTGTGTGTGAATGGGTAAATGTGGAAGTAGTGTCAAAGCGCTTTGAGTACCTTGAAGGTAGAAAAGCGCTATACAAGTACAACCCATTTATCATTATTTATTTACTCTTAATATTCCATTATATTAATTATTAACTATATATCCATTATACTGATATAAGCACATTAAATATATATATATATATATATATATATATATATATATATATATATATATATATATATATATAGATATACATACATATATACACACATAAATATATACATACATACACATATATATACCGTGCATATATATATATATATATATATATATATATATATATATATATATACATCCATATATATATATATATATATATATATATATATATATATACATATATATATATATCTATATACAGATATACATACATATATACACATATATACATATACACACATAAATATATACATACATACATATATACACACATACACATATATATACTGTGTATATAGATATATATATATTTATATACAGATATACATACATATATACACATATACACACACACATAAACATATACATACATACATATATACACACATACACATATATATACCGTGCATATATATATATATATATATATATATATATATATATATATATATATACATCCATATATATATATATATACATATATATATACATATATATATATATTTATATAAAGATATACATACATATATACACACATATATACATACATACATATATATACACATACACATATATATACTGTGTATATATATATATACATACATATATACACATATATACATATACACACACATAAATATATACATACATACATATATACACACATACACATATATATATACTGTGTGTGTATATATATATGTATATATATATATATATATATATATATATATATATATACATACACACACATATATATATACACACAAAATTATACATATACACATACATACACATAAAAATAAATATATACATATATATATACATACATATATACACATTTACATACAGTATATACATACATATATATATATATATATATATATATATATATATATATATATATATATATATATATATATATATATATATATATATATATATATATATATATATATATATATATACACATCCTTCCATCCATTTACTACCGCTTGTCAATTTCTGGAGCCTATCTCAGCTGCATACGGGCGGAAGGTGGAGTACACCCTGGACAAGTTGCCATCTCATCAAAGGGCCAACACAGGTAGACAGACAACATTCACACTTTTTTTTTTTTTTACATTCAGTCTGCTTTTGGCCCTTGGCGAAATTTTTTTAGTCCAATGCGGCCAGCAAGTCAAAAAGTTTGGATTTGTAAGACTCAAGTGAAAGTAAAAAAGGTAGTCATCCAAATAATTACTGAAGAGTGAATGTTCAATGAAAAATCTACTCAAGGACTGAGAAACTGATTGAGGATATCACATTTTTTTTATTATTTTATTTTTTTTAAATGGGGTATTGTATGTAGAATTTTGAGGACAAAAATGAATGTATTCCATTATGTAACATAATTAAATGTGGAAAAAGTGAAGCGCAGTGAATACTATCCGGATGCACAGATTTATGCATTGTTAATGGCAGTTGCAGTTGCAGTTAATGGCAGTTGCAGTTAATGGCAGTTGCAGTTAATGGCAGTTGCAGTTGCTTTAGTGACAAATAGCTTTAAAATGATTTATTAAAGTAACAAACAAATAATAACAAGCTTTGCAAAGCGAGACCGAAACCAGAACGACACATCCGTTCGTTCCAGCTTGTTCTAACTCTTTTAGAATACGTATTGACAATTATACATTCTCAGAAGTCCCACCCTCCATGCTCATTAACATACAGTACACCAGTGGAATGAATGCCCAAGGTCCTGTGAAGGGGAGAGGGTGTCGTTTGCCCAGAAGGAGGTGGGGGAGTCACTCAGTAAAGGGGACCAATTTAGCCCAGAGGGGGGTCAAAAATAGATGACACATATGCCCAGGTCAACTAAAGTCCACATGTCACATCAAAGACACGGGAGACAGAGCTTGATCAGATAAGAGATCTCTTGCTAAGTGTCACATTCCTGAGCCCAATAAACTACTTTTGGTACCCAGTTCAAAGAACATCATCTATTTAAACGAGTATAAGTAGTTTTGCTATCACAAGGACCACTCATGATGCTGTTATAAGTGCAGCTACAACTTATGTTCTCTCAAGTTGGAAGTGAAATCATGTGAACATTTCTACTGATACAGATGACGATATCAACATTCCTTTGACGTAGTTTGTAAGTAAACATCAAAGAGCTGTGCGGCCTCGTCTGACCTGGAGTCACGCTTGTTTACAGTGGGAGTGCGGTCATGTGACCGCTTGCCTCCATTTGATTGGGGGAAATGGAGTCAAAGGTCACAAGTGCTGACGTGGGATTGGTGAAAGCCAGTCATGTGACTGTGCACGCAGGAAGAAGTCTCTTTGATCTATTTGTCGACGCAACCATCAATAATTTGAAATATGCTGATGTCCCCTCGCAACCCTGAACGGGACAAGCGGTAGAAAATGGAGGGATGGATGAATGGATGGAAAAGTAGAGTTTCTTTACAGAAATACTCAAAAGTAAAACACACGTTGCAACTGGATGAAGCAAATCCTGAAGGAACTGAAGTTGAACTGAAATGCTGACAGAATGTAAGAATAGTTTGAACGCTTTGAATGTTAAGGAGTTTGAATTTCCAGGAAAACCGGAATTTGGTTGGGAACTTGCCAAAAAGTTTTACTTTGAATGTCCAGGATGAGTAGAATGTGTTGATGTTGGAATGGTTGGGGGAAGTTGAAAAATGTAAGGATTGTAGTTCTTGGAAAAACTTCCCATTTCGTTTCAATGGGAACTTCCTGGAAATTTGGGGAAAACTGGGATCTTTTTGAAAATGCTAAAAAAAAAAAAAAAAAGTGAAAGTTGAAATCGTTGGTGTTGGAATTTTTCAAATCGGTCGAGAAATGTTGACGTAGTAACATTTTTAATTGAGAAATGGTATTACGGAATTCCTGGAGTTTTGGGAAAACCGGGAATTTTTCTAATGCAAAAAAACACAGTTTTTTTTTCCTGTTTTGACGGTAGAATAGTTGAAGTGGGTTGAAAAATGTGGAAGGAGTAGTTGACAGAAAAAAGGGTGAAAAAGGGTTTGAAAAAGAAAATGGATTTCTGGGAATTCCTGGAATTTTTTTAACATGAAAAAAATGATAATTTGACTGTTCAGGGGGACTAGAATGCGTTGATGTTGGAATTGGTTGAAAAATGTAGGGATTACGTTTTTTGGAAAAATGTCCCATTTCATTTTAATGGGAATTTCCTGGAAATTTGGGGAAAAGCGGGATATTTTTGAAAATGCTTAAAAAATTTGAACGTTGAAATAGTTTGGTCTTGGAATCATTCAAATCGGTCCAGAAATGTTGAAGTAGTAACATTTTTAATTGAGAAATGGTATTATGGAATTCCTGGAGTTTTGGGAAAACCGGGAATTTTTCTAGTGCAAAAAACAATTTGTTTTTTTTCCTGATTGAGAGGATAGTTTTGACGGTAGAATAGTTGAAGTAGGTTGAAAAATTTAGAAGGAGTAGTTGATGGAAAAAAGGGTTTGAAAAACAATGGATTTCTGGGAATTCCTGGAAATGTTTTAACATGAAAAAAATGATAGTTTGAATGTCCAGGATGAGTGGAATGTGTTGATGTTGGAATGGTTGAAATAGGTTGAAAAATGTAAGGATTGTGGTTCTTGGAAGAATGTCCCATTTCGTTTCAATAGGAACTTCCTGGAAATTATGAAAATGCTAAAAAAAATGTCAAAGTTGAAAATGTTGGTGTTGTAATTTTTCAAATCGGTCGAGAAATGTTGAAGTAGTAACATTTTTAATTGAGAAATAGTATTATGGAATTCCTGGAGTTTTGGGAAAACCGGGAATTTTTCTAGTGCAAAAAACAATTTGTTTTTTTTCCCTGATTGAGAGGATAGTTTTGACGGTAGAATAGTTGAAGTAGGTTGAAAAATTTAGAAGGAGTAGTTGACAGAAAAAAGGGTGAAAAAAGGGTTTAAAAAAAATGGATTTCTGGGAATTCCTGGAAATGTTTTTAACTTGAAAAAATGATAGTTTTACTGTCCAGGATGAGGTGAATGTGTTGATGTTGGAATGGTTGGAATAGGTTGAAAAATGTAGGGATTACATTTTTTGCAAAAATGTCCCATTTCATTTTAATGGGAATTTCCTGGAAATTTGGGGAAAAGCGGGATATTTTTGAAAATGCTTAAAAATGTGAAAGTTGAAATAGTTTTGGGTTGGAATTTTTCAAATCGGTCGAGAAAGGTTGAAGTAGTAACATTTTTTAATTGAGAAATGGTCTTATGGAATTCCTGGAGTTTTGGGAAAACCGGGAATTTTTCTAGTGCAAAAAAAACACCTTGTTTTTTTTCTCCTGATTGAGAGGATAGTTTTGACGGTAGAATAGTTGAAGTGGGTTGAAAAATGTGGAAGGAGTAGTCGACAGAAAAAAATTGTGAAAAAAGTCTTGAAAAAAAAATGGATTTCTGAAAATCCCTGGAATTTTTTTTAACTTGAAAAAAATGATCTTTTGAATGTCCAGGATGAGTGGAATGTGTTGATAATGGAATGGTTTGAATCGGTAGAAAAATGTGAAAATGGTGGAAGTTTGATAAATGGCCAATTCATTTTGAATGGGAAAAATGTCCCGGAATTCTGGGAAATCTGGGAATTTGTCAAGGGAAAGCCCGCAATTCCCGAGTAGGCTGAACAGTTTGAAGTTGAAACGGTTTAATTCGGATGAAAAATGTGGAAGGTAGAGCGCCCCAAAATCTGGAGAAAAAGACGAAGAAGAAAAACCATATGTATGGAGCATTCAGACAATAATAAAATTCGGAAAAATACGTACTACATAACGTGTTACTTTACATTTTTCTTCAAGTAGCCGATAAGACATCATGGCGGAGCTGAAGTCGAGTTTCTTAACATGGAGATATTCTCACTAGGGTAATTATTTTGACTCGGGGGGCCAAATTTTGAGAATTTTTTTTTTTATCTGGGGGCCAATATATATATTTTTAGGAAAACTACTACAAAACTTCACAATCATGTCTGATTGAATGCTAAAAACTCTGTGGAAACGCTCCTCACCCACACTGCTTGGTGCCTCGTCTGAGCTGCTGTGACTTAGATTACCATAGTAACTAATTAGATTACCGTAGCAACTAATTAATTACCATAGTAACTAATTATGTGACCATAGTAACTAGTATATCATGCAAAAGCGCAGACTTCAACCATTGAAATACTTTGTATGACTGCACATCATAATGGTAGCTACAGCTAAAGCTTAGATCTTTAAGTTTTCATCTTAAAGATGTAAAAAAAATATTTGGGAATGTCCGGCGGGCCAGATTAAAAAGCTTAACGGGCCGCATGTGCCCAGGTCTGCACTAGGGTGTCATTATACTGGCAGACTTTTATTTTGAAGGCCTGACTTTACCGGGTTACAGGACAGGAAATAAGAGAAAAGTAGGAGTGTTGACAAAAACATACTATTATAACAGTTAGGAGCTTAAAACAAATAATAATAATAATTAAAGCTGCAAGCAGCGTTGGTCGGGTCCGCCTTTGGCCGCTGCCAAGCCCTGGTCTAAGTCAGACCTGCATAGAGGTCTTTGTTTCATGTCTCTACGACATTCCTAACAGAAGTTACAAGCAGTTTTGTCTGGGTTTTTTCCTAGGGGGCGCTGGAGCGCAATTTTGACTTTTGGGGTTTGTTTTTTTTATTAGATGGCAATTTTTGCCAGTCCTGATGTGTGTGTAAAATTTGGTGAGTTTTGAAGCATGTTAAGGGGGTCAAATTACAGATCAGCGTTTCTGGATGTTGTTGATAAATGGCTTTCGCTTTGCATAGTAGAGCTTTAACTTGCACTTTGAAGCATTTTAAGGTGGTCAAATTACAGCTCAAAGAGGCAAAAATGACATTTTTTAGGAAACTTTGCGCAGGGGTTCTTTGAAGGCGCGTAAAATCAAAACCAGGGCAGTAATCAAAACTTTGTTGGATAGTTTTAATCAATCCAATCCAATCCAATCCACTTTATTTATATAGCACATTTAAACAACAATAACGTTTCCAAAGTCCTGCACAGCCATGTTAAAGACAATTGTAAAAAAAATAAAAAAATAAAATAAAATAAAAAAAGTATATATACATATATTATGCTCCACCAATGACTGAATAAAAACAAAAAATAAATAAATATAAAACCAATAAAAACAATATAAAAACAAATATGATAATCAAAAGGGTTCAATCTCTCTCCTGTGCGAGTTTGAAGCCGAAACGACAAACGCACTCAGAGGAGTTTACGTTTGAAAAAGGTGACGGGTTTTTACAAAACTTTTATTTTAAAGGGGTAATTTTTAACTTCCTGTTGATTTTTGCCGAAGGATGCCAATCATATAAATGTAGGTCTAAGTGAGACCTACATAGAAGTTTTTGTTTCATGTCTTTCCGGCATTCCTACTGTAAGTTACAAGCAATTTTGTTTGTGTTTTCTTCCTAGGAGCCGTTTTTGCTGTGTTTTATTCAAAAATTGCGCTAGAGCGCATTTTTTTAATTTTCGGGTTTAGTTTTTTCATTAGATCGCAATTTCTGCCAGTACTGATGTGTGTGCCAAGTTTGGTGAGTTTAGAAGCATTTTAAAGGGGTCAAATTACAGCTCAAAGAGGCAAAAATAACATTTTTTGCGAAAATTTTGTATTGAAGGGGTTTTTGCCAACTTGTTGTTGATTTTTGCCCGAGAAAGTAAAATTATGAATTGTAGGTCTAAGTCAGTTCTACATAGAAGTTTTTGTTTCATGTCTCTACGACATTCCTAACGGAAGTTATGAGCAGTCTGTTGTTGTTTTTTTTCCTAGGGGGCGCTAGCGCGCAATTTTCATTTTTGGGGTTTGGTTGCTTAATAACTTGGGGAGGTTTGCTATACCGATGTGTGTGTCAAATTTGGTGAGTTGTGAAGCATGTTAAGGGGGTCAAATTAGGGTGCGAAGGTGCGGAATAATAATAAAACACAGCAGTTTCAATAGGGTCCTTGGCTCATTGCAAAAGGACTCCTGTGGAGTCCTTTTGCAATGGGCCTGGCAGACCCTAATAATGGATGAGATTTAATATCGCGCTTTTCTAACACAAGATACTCAAAAGCACTCACAGAGAAGCGGGAACCCGTCGTTGATTCACAGGAGGTGGTGGTAAGCTACATTTGTAGCCACAGCTGCCCTGGGGTAGACTGACAAAATAGGGAAAATAAGTGCAATCAGTGTTGTTTTTATTCATATAAACTCTTATTCTACTGCTTTGTTTACAAAAACAGCGGTGCAAAATAGCATAAACAACGTGAATAGAACAACCAGATGTAACTTTTTTGTTTATATATTTTTTTAAGGAATTCCGTACGAATCAAGACTTGCTTGTTACAACTGATCACCGGATCAGTTTGAATATAAAAAAACACTTTTGAGGGACAACAATCAACACTGCACAGGAAGTGGGGTAAGAATGTGCGCTGCATTTTTACTACTGACTGGGCAAAAAAAAAACAATTATGATATTTGTGTTCATAATTAGAATGTTTTAAGGGAGCTGTATGGAAAACAAAACTGTGCAAATATATTTTTTCTCGGTCATAATGATCATATGGTATAACAACAACGAGAGCTCCAACAATTAATAATGGAAAAATTTGTGTTCTTTGTTATGATGTCTTTTTTATTTATATTTTTTGAATAATTATTTATTTACCACAAATTATTGGCTTAATTATCGCCATCATTAGCACATTTACTTACAAGAGTACTATTAGAAAGTTGATTTATGTAGTATTTTCAGTACTATTATTGTAAATAATTTATTTACAACAATGTGAGCATTATTTGTAATATTTATTTACTCAGTGCTTTTTACATACATATACACATATATATATATATATATACACATTGACATATTATTTTTATTATCATTTAGCATATTTAGTAGGGAAAGTATAAACCTGTGATGTATAAATATTTGTAACTAAGCATGCGTAAAATAATCCAACAAACTATTGGTTTAAAAAAAAAAATCAAATTATTACATTTTTTGTTTTATTTTGCATTATTGGCGCAACTAGAATGCTTTTAATGGTTTGGAGGGAAAGTATAAACCTCTGATGTATTATTATTTGTAACTAAGCATGCTTAAAATAATCCAACAAACTACTGGATTAAAAAAAAAAAATCAGATTATGACATTTTTGGTTTTATTTTGCATTATTGGCCGCAACTAGAATGCTTTTAATGGTTTGTAGAGAAAGTATAAACCTGTGATGTATTATTATTTGTAACTAAACATGCTTAAAATAATCCAACAAACTATTGGATTAAAAAAAAAAAAATTATGACATTTTTTGTTTTATTTTTCATTATTTGGCCACAACTAGAATGCTTTTAATGGTTTTTAGGAAAGTATAAACCTGGGATGTATTATTATTTGTAACTAAACATGCTTAAAATAATCCAACAAACTATTGGATTAAAAAAAAAATCCAATGATGACATTTTTTGTTTTATTTTGCATTATTGGCGCAACTAGAATGCTTTTAATGGTTTGTAGGGAAAGTATAAACCTATGATGTATTATTATTTGTAACTAAGCATGCTTAAAATAATCCAACAAACTATTGGATTTAAAAAAAAAATCCAATTATGACATTTTTTGTTTTATTTTGCATTATTGGCCACAACTAGAATGCTTTTAATGGTTTGTAGGGAAAGTATAAACCTCTGATGTATTATTATTTGTAACTAAGCATGCTTAAAATAATCCAAGAAACTATTGGTTTGAAAAAAAAATCCAATGACGACATTTTTTTTTTTGCATCATTGGCCACAACTAGAATTCTTTTAATGGTTTGTAGGGAAAGTATAAACTTCTGATGTATTATCATTTGTAACTAAGCATGCTTAAAATAGTCCCACAAACTATTGGATTAAAAAAAAAATCTAATTATGACATTTTTTGTTTTATTTTACATTATTGGCCGCAACTAGAATGCTTTTAATGGTTTGTAGGAAAAGTACAAACCTGTGATGTATTATTATTTGTAACTAAGCATGCTTAAAATAGTCCCACAAACTATTGGTTTAAAAAAAAAAAATCCAATTATTATATTTTTTGTTTTATTTTGCATTATTAGCTGCAACTAGAATGCTTTTAATGGTTTGTAGAGAAAGTATAAGCCTGTGATGTATTATTATTTGTAACTAAGCATACTTAAAAATAATCCAACAAGCTATTGGTTGAAAAAAAAAATCCAATTATTACATTTTTTGTTTTATTTTGCATTATTGGCGCAACTAGAATGCTTTTAATGGTTTGTAGGGAAAGTATAAACCTATGATGTATTATTATATGTAACTAAGCATGCTTAACATAATCCAACAAACTATTGGATTAAAAAAAAATCCAATTATGACATTTTTTGTTTTATTTTGCATTATTGGCCACAACTAGAATGCTTTTAATGGTTTGTAGGGAAAGTATAAACCTCTGATGTATTATTATATGTAACTAAGCATGCTTAAAATAATCCAAGAAACTATTGGTTTGAAAAAAAAATCCAATGACGACATTTTTTTTTTTTGCATCATTGGCCACAACTAGAATTCTTTTAATGGTTTGTAGGGAAAGTATAAACTTCTGATGTATTATCATTTGTAACTAAGCATGCTTAAAATAGTCCCACAAACTATTGGATTAAAAAAAAAATCTAATTATGACATTTTTTGTTTTATTTTACATTATTGGCCGCAACTAGAATGCTTTTAATGGTTTGTAGGGAAAGTATAAACCTCTGAAGTATTATTATTTGTAACTAAGCATGCTTAAAATAATCAAACAAACTATTGGATTAAAAAAAAATCCAATTATGACATTTTTTGTTTTATTTTTCATTATTGGCCGCAACTAGAATGCTTTTAATGGTTTGTAGGGAAAGTATAAACCTCTTATGTATCATTATTTGTAACTAAGCATGCTTAAAATCATCCAACAAACTATTGGATTAAAAAAAAATCCAATTATGATATTTTTTGTTTTATTTTGCATTATTGGCCGCAACTAGAATGCTTTTAATGGTTTGTAGGGAAAGTATAAACCTGTGATGTATTATTATATGTAACTAAGCATGCTTAACATAATCCAACAAACTATTGGATTAAAAAAAAAATCCAATTATGACATTTTTTGTTTTATTTTTCATTATTGGCCGTAACTAGAATGCTTTTAATGGTTTGTAGGAAAAGTACAAACCTCTGATGTATTATTATTTGTAACTAAGCATGCTTAAAATAGTCCCACAAACTATTGGTTTAAAAAAAAAAAAAATCCAATTATTATATTTTTTGTTTTATTTTGCATTATTAGCTGCAACTAGAATGCTTTTAATGGTTTGTAGGGAAAGTATAAACCTCTGAAGTATTATTATTTGTAACTAAGCATGCTTAAAATAATCAAACAAACTATTGGATTAAAAAAAAATCCAATTATGACATTTTTTGTTTTATTTTTCATTATTGGCCGCAACTAGAATGCTTTTAATGGTTTGTAGGGAAAGTATAAACCTCTGAAGTATTATTATTTGTAACTAAGCATGCTTAAAATAATCAAACAAACTATTGGATTAAAAAAAAATCCAATTATGACATTTTTTGTTTTATTTTTCATTATTGGCCGCAACTAGAATGCTTTTAATGGTTTGTAGGGAAAGTATAAACCTCTTATGTATTAATATTTGTAACTAAGCATGTTTAAAATAATCCAACAAACTGTTTGCCTGGCTGCTGCTTCCCGCACCTTTCTTCCCTTTAGCTCTGGCAGGTTTCCTGGCCGCCGGGACCTTCAGAAGCGGCTTCTCCCGCTTCCATTCAGTCATCAGCTCGGCCTGAAGGTCAGCTGGCAGCTGGGAGAAGACGTGAGGGTCCACATTTAGTGGCAGCTGGCAGTCAGATGACAGTCTCTTTGCTTCCGAGGTGGTTTCTCCTGGAAGCGCGCTCTTGCCCGCAGGCTGTGGATGATGCGGCGTGGCACCTCCCTCCGACGGATCCAAGTCGCAGACAACCCCCTGCTCTGTATTGTTTCTATTCCGGGAGGTTTGGGGTGAAGTCAGGGGAGGGTTGGAAGGAAGAGGACACGGCTGAGAGGTGCGCTCCATTAAAAGCTCCTTCTGGATCTCCACAGGGAGGACGCGGAACACCTCTGCGTCGACGTCTGGGGGTAATCCATGTGTCACGGTGACAGCGGCATCACCCTGGCGCCGACATGTGGGGCTGCCGGGTGACGTCACGTCCGCCGGGACAGAAGCCCTCTGTTCCATTTCAACCCCGGGTGTTGCCGCGTCATAGCTCGGCGGGCTTTTTGTGGTCTTCTCTGGAGTCGTCACGCTGGATGTGATGAAGCCATTTTCTGCACCGCACGGGGAGGACTTGTCCTTTAGGGGGACGAGAGGTACGGCCTTTTTAAAAAAACAGAAAACATGTCATCAAAAAAAGACAATCTTGGCTAGGTGGTGAATATTTGTCAATAAAAAAAACATAGGGGTGTCCTGATTAGGGTTGTCTTGATACCAATATTTTGTTACCGGTACTAAAATGTATTTCGATACTTTTCTAAATAAAGGGGAGCACAAAAAAATGGCACTATTGGCTTTATTTTAACAAAATATCTTACGGTACATTAAACACTGATGACATCTCTTAAACGAGACAAGAAGCAAGGAATTTAACAGAGACAGAATTCATCCATCCATCCATTTCCTACCGCTTATTCCCTTTTGGGATCGCGGGGGGTGCTGGCGCCTATCTCAGCTACAATCGGGCGGAAGGCGGGGTACACCCTGGACAAGTCGCCACCTCATCGCAGGGCCAACACAGATAGACGGACAACATTCACACTCACATTCACACACTAGGGCCTATTTAGTGTTGCCAATCAACCTATCCCCAGGTGCATGTCTTTGGAAGTAGGGAGGAAGCCGGAGTACCCGCAGGGAACCCACGCATTCACGGGGAGAACATGCAAACTCCACACAGAAAGATCCCGAGCCTGGATTTGAACCCAGGACTGCAGGACCTTCGTATTGTGAGGCAGACGCACTAACCCCTCTGCCACCGTGAAGCCCCGAGACAGAATTCAATTTGGTTCAATTTTACAGTGTCTCAACACGCTGTGGCGAAAGATTGTGTGCCCCCTCTTTCATTCGGACTTTCCCTGATTACACGGCAACAGCTGTTTCTAAGGCACGGGGGTCATAAACAGCCATCGCCTTTGTTTACAGAAGAGTTCAAAGAAAAGGTTGTAAAGGAGTTCAAAGAAGAGGTCGCCTTGAGGGGAGTCAGGCCCTGCTTCCTTTCCGCTTTGGGGGCGGTATAGCTCGGTTGGAAGAGTGGCCGTGCCAGCAACTAGAGGGTTGCAGGGTCAATTCCCGCTTACGTCATCCTAGTCAATGCCGTTGTGTCCTTGGGCAAGAGACTTTACCCACCTGCTCCCAGTGCCACCCACACTGGTTTAAATGTAACTTAGATATTGGGTTTCACTAATTGGATTTTTTTTTTTAAATCCAATAGGAGTGGGACCTAATAAGTTTACTTCTTCCCACTCCCTTTTGGGCCAATCTTGACATCTACAAAAGATTAGTCACATGTAATGTTTTCAATATAGGTGTAAAAATAATGTATCTATATATTTATTTTGTATTTTATGTCATTCTTTTGTTTTGTTTGCATGGCTCAAAATAAACCATTCATTCATTCACTATGTAAAGCGCTTTGAGTCACTAGAGAAAAAGCGCTATATAAATATAATTCACTTCACTTTGTACCGCTTGGGTATTGTTCCGATACCAAATAGTTATGGAGCAGTTCCAAGAAAAGTTCGTAAAACAGTTTACAGAAAAGGTCGTAAAAGAGTTCAAAGAAGAGGTCGCCTTGAGGGGAGTCAGGCCCTGCTTCCTCTCCGCTTTGTAGTTCTTGGGTCAAAACAATATCTTTCTGTTGATTACAGTACATGAAAGAAACAGAACACCTTCATGTCGCTTCCCATCCTATACAGCAGTTTTTTTCATGCTTTCTTCTTTGTCGATCAAAGGCAGCTTTTGTCTTCTCGCCGGGAACTCATTGAAACACAAAGTTTTGTGATAACTTAGATACAATTATTCTGACAATATGTTTGTTATTGCGATCGAAGAACAATTTTGTCCTTAAATAAAATAGTGAACATGCGAGACAACTTGTCTTTTAGTAGTAAGTAAGCAAATAAAGGCTCCTAATGAGTCTGCTGACATATTTAGTAAGATATTGTGTATTTTCTCCTTCTGTTATTTTGTCAAAATTATAAATGACAAGTTGTAAAGATTGATTATTAATCTACTTGTTCATTCTTCTTATTTTCCATTTCAACATGTTCTATCTACACTTCTGTTAACATTTAATAATCACTTTTTCTTCTGTTGTTTGGATGCTTTACATTATTTTTGGATGATACCACATCCATCCATCCATTTTTCACCGCTTGGGTATTGATCAGATACCAATTACTTATAGAACAGTTTACAGAAAAGGTCGTAAAAGAGTTCAAAGAAGAGGTCGCCTTGAGTGGAGTCAGGCCCGGCTTCCTCTCCGCTTTGTAGTTCTTGGGTCAAAACAATATCTTTCTGTTGATTACAGTACATGAAAGAAACAGAACACCTTCATGTCGCTTCCCATCCTACACAGTGGAGTTTTTTTTCAAGCCTTCTTCTTGGTAGATCAAAGGCAGCTTTTGTCTTCTCGCCGGGAACTCATTGAAACACAAAGTTTTGTGATAACTTAGATACAATTATTCTGACAATATGCGATCGAAGAACAATTTTGGCCTTAAATAAAATAGTGAACATGCTAGACAACTTTTCTTTTAGTAGTAAGTAAGCAAATAAAGGCTCCTAATGAGTCTGCTGACATATGCAGTAACATATTGTGTATTTTATCATTCTATTATTTTGTCAAAATTATAAAGGACAAGCTGTGAAAATTGATTATTAATCTACTTGTTCATTTACTGTTAATATCTGCTTATTTTCCATTTCAACATGTTCTATCTACACTTCTGTTAACATTTAATAATCACTTTTTCTTCTGTTGTTTGGATGCTTTACATTAGTTTTGGATGATACCACATCCATCCATCCATTTTTCACCGCTTGGGTATCGTCCCGATACCAAATAGTTATAGAACAGTTCCAAGAAAAGTTCATAAAACAGTTTACAGAAAAGGTCGTAAAAGAGTTCATAGAAGAGGTCGCCTTGAGGGGAGTCAGGCCCTGCTTCCTCTCAGCTTTGTAGTTCTTGGGTCAAAACAATATCTTTCTGTTGATTACAGTACATGAAAGAAACAGAACACCTTCATGTCGCTTCCCATCCGCCACAGCAGAGTTTTTTTTCAAGCCTTCTTCTTGGTAGATCAAAGGCAGCTTTTGTCTTCTCGCCGGGAACTCATTGAAACACAAAGTTTTGTGATAACTTAGATACAATTATTCTGACAATATGCGATCGAAGAACAATTTTGACCTTAAATAAAATAGTGAACATGCTAGACAACTTTTCTTTTAGTAGTAAGTAAGCAAATAAAGGCTCCTAATTAGTCTGCTGACATATGCAGTAACATATTGTGTGTTTTATCATTCTATTATATTGTCAAAATTATAAAGGACAAGCTGTGAAAATTGATTATTAATCTACTTGTTCATTTACTGTTAATATCTGCTTATTTTCCATTTCAACATGTTCTATCTACACTTCTGTTAACATTTAATAATCACTTATTCTTCTGTTGTTTGGATGCTTTACATTAGTTTTTGATGATACCACATCCATCCATCCATTTTTCACCGCTTGGGTATCGTCCCGATACCAAATAGTTATAGAACAGTTCCAAGAAAAGTTCATAAAACAGTTTACAGAAAAGGTCGTAAAAGAGTTCATAGAAGAGGTCGCCTTGAGGGGAGTCAGGCCCTGCTACCTCTCAGCTTTGTAGTTCTTGGGTCAAAACAATATCTTTCTGTTGATTACAATTCATGAAAGAAACAGAACACCTTCATCGAAATAACAATTTTGTCCTTAAATAAAATAGTGAACATACTATTAGTAAGTAAGCAAATAAATACATTATATATAGACATCATGCCAGGGTCACACAGAGACACTTACCTGTCTTTGAGGAGACGAGAAGGATGTTTTAGGTGAGGAGCCGTGCGCGAAGAAGGATTTGATGGAGCTCCGCCCGCCGGCAGAAGGCCCTTTGGCCTGCAGGTTGCTGAAGCACACGTTGATGAGGGTCAGGTGGAAGGCCGAGTTGATGTCCAACATTTTGGAGAAGAGCTTCATGGCCAGGGAGACCAGATGTAACACGACGTCATCACTGCCGGCTGACAGACATTTCAGAGAGTGAATCGCTAAGGCAAACATCCGAATGTTTCACAGAGATTAGCGGAACATTGCACTCAAACAATTTTTCTTCTGGTGAGTGAAAGCTATACTGAAAAGCTGAAGGGAAAATAACTTGATCATAAGCTTTAGACCACAGGTGTCTAACTCGTTTTCATTGAGGGCCACATCGCAGTTATGGTTGCCCTCAAAGGGCCTCTTTTAACAGTGAATAATATATAGTATGAATATAAATGTGTATATATAAAACATGTGTATAATGGTCTGTCTTTTTTTACCTACGCTGTACAAAACCACATTTTTTTATTTTTATTTTTAAATTGTACTGTATAAAACTGCCAGCTCAGTCGCCACAATTTTGTTTTCCAGCATATAAAATTTGCGGTATAGCTCGGTTGGTAGAGTGGCCGTGCCAGCAACTTGAGGGTTGCAGGTTCGATTCCCGCTTCCGCCATCCTAGTCACTGCCGTTGTGTCCTTGGGCAAGACACTTTACCCACGTGCTCCCAGTGCCACCCACACTGGTTTAAATGTAACTTAGATATTGGGTTTCACTATGTAAAGCGCTTTGAGTCACTAGAGAAAAGCGCTATATAAATATAATTCACATTCACAAATACATACTTGGTCAACAGCCATACAGGTCACACTGAGGGTGGCCGTATAAACAACTTTAACAATGTTACAAATATGCGCCACACTGTGAACCCACACCAAACAAGAATGCCAGATTTCGGCAGAACATCCGCACCGTAACACAACAGAACAAATACCCAGAACCCCTTGCAGCACCAACTCTTCCGGGACGCTACAATATACACTCCCCGCTACCCATACCCCCCCCACCTCAACCGGGGAGCATGTCCCAAATTCCAAGCTGCTGTTTTGAGGCATGTTAAAAAAAAAATGCACTTTGTGATTTCAATAATAAATATGGCATGTATATATATATATAACTTGAGTTGATTTATTTTGGAAAACCTTGTTACATTGTTTAAAGAATCCAGCGGGGCTTCACACCAAAATTAGGCATAAATTGTGTTGATTCCACAACTTTATACATCGGTATCAGTAATTAAGAGTTGGACAATAACCAAATATCGGATATCGGCAAAAAAGCCATTATCGGACATCTCTAGCCACAACAGACCGTAACACGTCTTTATGCAACATTTACATCTTGAGGTCTTCTTACCTGAGGTGATCGTGCGGCCAACGTGGTGGGGGATGGGACACTGGCGGCTCTCCCGGCTGTGCCACTTGTTGGTCGCCGAGTATTTACGGAGGGTGAGCCGGAGGGTTTGAGGCCGCCTGCCGTCTTTACGCATCCTGAATCGCAAACCGAAGTCTGACACTGAGAAAGATGATGCAGATTACGAGTTAAAAGGCCTCTGACCTCTCCACCAGGCTGCTCAGGAGCTGCTCCATCTTCTCCATCACTTCTTTGGCGGTTGACATTTTCTTGAAGGAGTCTTCGTCGCTGAGGGACTAGAACCAGTCGTACGTTAGTACGGACAGCGCCTTGATAATCATACGCTGTTGGACTGCACCTGAGGGGCTCCAGATGGAGTGACCGGAGAACTGTCCACGCCGAGCGATAGATTCTTCAGACGTGTCGCGCTCGGAGCTCCGAATTCTCTCACCAGGTCAGTCAGAGGGAAGAGCTGCAGGTCTCTGACGCTGACCAATCCCAGGGCGTGGAGCTTCTTGGCGGTTTGGTGACCGACCCCTGAAGACGTAGCATCGTGCTGAACACGGCGATACAGTTACGAGGGGGTTGCATGATAATGTGCTGATCGTTTCCCAAGATGCAGACTTAACTCCGGAAGCTCCGTCTTCCTTCAAAACCTGACAGGTATTCAGTATCTCTGATTATTTTAATGAGTGGTTAACATGATGGAAAATGAAAAACAGTAAATCAAGGCTATTGAGTGCTGCTCAGTTTGTTTACAACTGGGGTGTCCAAACCCGTCACCTTTTTTCAAACATTATCTCCTCTGAGCGCGTTTGTTGTGTCGGCTTCAACCTCGCACAGGAAAGAGATTGAACCATTCTGATTAAAAGTTGTGCAAAGAGTTTTTCTAACTGCTCCGGTTTTGATTTTACGAGCCTTCCAAGAATTTCTGCGATAATGCCGCTTCCGTCTCAAGATAGCCGCTTAAAATCAGGAAGCACCAGCGTGACCACACAATGCAGAGAAGGTAGGTAATGTGCAGGTAAAGATATGTTGACTGGGTGAAAGAAGGAGGCACCAGTTTGACTCCATGATACAGAGAAGGTAGGTAATGTGCAGGTAAAGATATGTTGTCTGGGTGATGGCAGGAAGCACCAGCATGTATGGGTGACAGAAAGAAGCACCAGTGTGACCCCATGATGCAGGGAAGTTAGGTAATGACACAGCCATCGTCGGGTGCATCAGGGACGGCAGAGAGAAGGAGTTTCAGAATCTGGTGAGGGACTTTGTTGTCTGGTGCCACACGAACCTCTTGCAGCTCAATCCGTCAAAGACCAAGGAGCTGGTCGTTGACTTTGGAAGGTCGGGTCCACGGTCACAACCTATTGTGATCGAGGGAGTTGAGGTACAGACCGTGGACTCATTCAAGTACCTTGGGGTTTGGGTAGACAATAAGCTGGACTGGACTGTTAACACGGACCACCAGTACAAGAAAGGCTGTACTTCCTCAGGAGACTGCACTCCTTCAACATTTGTAGAAAACTCCTGTTGATGTACTACCAGTCTGTGGTTGCCAGTGTTCTGTTCTACATGGTAGTGTGCTGGGGGGGCAGTACATCTAAGGACAACTCCAGACTTGAGAAACTGATCAGGCGGGCCGGTTCTACAATGGGAATGAAACTGGACTCACTGGTGACGGTGGCAGAGAAGAGGACTGTGGACAAACTAGTGAGCATCCTGGATGATGCCAGTCACCCTCTGCATAGTGTTATCAGTAGCCAGAGGAGCCTGTTCAGTTCTAGACTGCTTCATCCCAAGTGCAGGACTAATAGACTCAAAAACTCCTTTGTCCTACACGCCATTAGACTGTACAACTCCTCTCTGGGGCGGGGGGTACTACGTTTTCATAACATGGTCACTACTGCCTACTTTGTCTTGTTATATTCTTATTTCACTGTTATAATTTTATTCTCATTGTTGCTTTTTATTTTTTATTCTTATTGTAATATTTCTCTATTTTTTTTTCCATTTAAACCCCCATTATTTACTTTTTACTTTTTGTTAAATTGATCTCAACTCTGTACACTGCTGCTAGAATTTTAATTTTCCTGAAGGAACCCTCCTGAAGGAATCAATAAAGTACTATCTATCAATCTAGGTAAAGATATGTGGAATGGGTAAATGCAGAAAACACCATTGCTGCTTGCAGCTTTAATATTATTTGATATTTTACGGCAATGTGTTAACAATTTCACACATAAGTCGCTCCTGAGTATAAGTCGCGCTCCTGGCCAAACTATGAAAAAAAACTGCGACTTATAGTCTGGAAAATACGGTAGTTGTGATTTCCCTCTCTGCATGACAGTTTAAAAGTAGCATATATTAATGCAGTATGAAGAAGAATGTTTGAATGTAGACACATAGAATCATCATACTGCTGTGATTATATGCGTCGAGTGTTCATTCAAAGCTAAGGCAAAATATCAAGATATATATCGTGCATCGTGACATGGCTTAAAAATATCGAGATGTTAAAAAAAAAGGCCATATCACCCAGCCCTACAATGACTGTTAACTTGATGGCGTTGTTGAAATGTTACGTTATAGATATCTCTTAGTCAAATAAGGGGTTATGATGGCGACAGTTTGACCCGTGGAACAGATGATCCTCTATGGCAGGGGTGTCAAACTCAAATACAGAGTGGGCCAAAATTTAAAACGGAACAAAGTCGCGGGCCAAAGTTGAACAAATGAACCTTTTAATAGGGACCCAAACAAGTTTTGCATTGAATATTGAACAATGAAGGCTTATATAACTTTAGTGACATGCGAAATCAAGTTTCCAATAATAATAATAAAAAAATATCAATGGCATATCAAATAAAATTGAAATAAAAATTCAATGCCTCTGTTGTATTTGCAGCTTTCTGAGGTAATTATCAAAATCAACTTTTTCAACAGGCTAATAATACATTTGGAAATAAAAGAATAAGGAATGAATCAAAAATTCAAGCCTTGAAGTGGCAAGAGAAAGTAGGTGGGCGGGGTTGGGGGTTGGGGGGGTGTATATTGTTGCGTCCCGGAAGAGTTAGTGCTGCAAGGGGTTATGGTTTTTTGTTCTGTTGTGTTTATCTTGTGTTTCGGATGTTCTCCTGAAATGTGTTTGTCATTCTTGTTTGGTGTGGGTTCACAGTGTGGCGCATATTTGTCACAGTGTTGAAGTTGTTTACACGCCCACCCTTAGTGTGACCTGTATGGCTGTTGACCAAGTATGCATTGCATTCACTTGTGTGTGTAAAAAGCCGTAGATATGTGATTGGGCAGGTACGCAAAGGCAGTGACTTTAGGATTTATTGGCGCTCTGTACTTCTCCCTCCCTTTGTTCTGTTGTGTTTATCTTGTGTTTCGGATGTTCTCCTGAAATGTGTTTGTCATTCTTGTTCGGTGTGGGTTCACAGTGTGGTGCATATTTGTAACAGTGTTAAAGTTGATTATACGGCCACCCCTGGCTGTTGACCAAGTATGCCTTGCATTTACTTGTGTCTGTGTGTAAAAGCCGCATATATTTTGCGACACAAGTAAATGCAAGGTATACTTGGTCAACAGCCAAGGATGGCCGTATAAACAACTTTAACACTGTTACAAATATGCACCACACGGTGAACCCACACCAAACAAGAATGACAAGCACATTTCAGGAGAACATCCGAAACACAGTATAAACACAACAGAACAAATAACCATAACCCCTTGCAGCACTAACTCTTCCGGGACGCAACAATATACACCCCCCCCCACACACACACACACACTGTTTGTATGGAGGAAAAGTGGACGTGGACGACAGGTTGTGGAGGACGCTAAAGGCAGTGCCTTTAAGGTTCGCCCCCAATATTGTTGTCCGCGTGGAAATCGGGAGAAATCGGGGAAAATGGACGGCTCGGGAGATTTTCAGGAGGGGCACTGAACTTCGGGAGTCTCCCGGGAAAATGGGGAGGGTTGGCAAGTATGAGAATTTGCGGTGTTACAGCAGAAATATCAATGGCATATCAAACAAAATTTAAATAAAAATGGAATGCCTCTTTTCGGCGGCGGGTTTGAGGTGGACGGAGTTTGGTGATAGCGGGGGGGGTGTATATTGTATATTGAAGCGTCCCGGAAGAGTTAGTGCTGCAAGGAGTTTGTGGGTATTTGTTCTGTTGTGTTTATGTTGTGTTACAGTGCGGGTGTTCTCCCAAAATGTGTCATTCTCGTTTGGTGTGGGTTCACAGTGTGGCGCATATTTGTAACAGTGTTAAAGTTGTTTATACGGCCACCCTCAGTGTGACCTGTATGGCTGTTGACCAAATATGCCTTGCATTCACTTGTGTGTGTGTGTATAAGCCGCATATATTATGTGACTGGGCTGGCACGCTGTTTGTATGGAAGAAAAGCGAACGTGGCGACAGGTTGTAGAGAACGCCAATGGTAGTGCCTTTAAGGCCCACCCCCAATATTGTTGCCCGGGATGAAATTTGGAAGGGGCACTGAACTTCGGGAGTCTCCCGGGAAAATGGGGAGGGTTGGCAAGTATGAGAATTTGCGGTGTTACAGCAGAAATATCAATGGCATATCAAACAAAATTTAAATAAAAATGGAATGCCTCTTTTCGGCGGCGGGTTTGAGGTGGACGGAGTTTGGTGATAGCGGGGGGGGGGTGTATATTGTATATTGTAGCGTCCCGGAAGAGTTAGTGCTGCAAGGGTTTGTGGGTATTTGTTCTGTTGTGTTTATGTTGTGTTACAGTGCGGGTGTTCTCCCAAAATGTCTCATTCTTGTTTGGTGTGGGTTCACAGTGTGGCGCATATTTGTAACAGTGTTCAAGTTGTTTATACGGCCACCCTCAGTGTGACCTGTATGGCTGTTGACCAAATATGCCTTGCATTCACTTGTGTGTGTGTATAAGCCGCATATATTATGTGACTGGGCTGGCACGCTGTTTGTATGGAAGAAAAGCGAACGTGGCGACAGGTTGTAGAGAACGCCAATGGTAGTGCCTTTAAGGCCCACCCCCAATATTGATGAAATTCGGGAGAGGCACTGAACTTCGGGAGTCTCCTGGGAAAATCGGGCGGGTTGGCAAGTAAGAGTATTAGCGGTGAATGCGGTGTTACAGCAGTGGGCCAGCTCTAATGTTAAATTGATATTGCATCAAGGGCCAAATGAAATTACACGGCGGGCCAGAGTTCGACACCCATGCCCTATGGGAAAACTGTTGTGATGCTTCATACCTGGTATTGCACGGAGGCCGCTGAGAGCGCCCATGATGTCACCAAGGTTCTCCGGCAACAAGGTGGTTTGCTGGTTGGGTTTGAAGGCGCCCGACACCAGTTTGGCCAGCAGCTTGTTGGCGGCGATGCCGGCGCAGCCAGTTAGGCCCAGTCGGCTGCGGACGGCTTCTCTCAGCTCGGCGGCGATGTGCGACCCCAAAGCCAGCTCTGGATGTATGCTGGCTTTAGCATCTGCAGCGTCACCTGTGCGGGAATGACATTGTGGGTTTATTGACTGATCTGTTTGGAGAGAGTCACAAATTCGAGGGCTGCACGTGTCTTACCTGCGACGTTGTACACGTGGCCTTGGAATGAAAAGCTGGACTGTGGCGTGTCGGCCAGCCTTTTCTCAATCATCTCTGTGATGTCCACGTAGTTCTCGTCGAAGCCAAGCCTCTCCACCGACGGACAGAAGGACAGCAGCAGGTCTAGTTGGAAGACAAAAAGGCAAAAACAAAAATGTGTTTTTTACATGCATAACATCTTTTCGTCTTCTTAAAGGGGAACATTATCACCAGACCTATGTAAGCGTCAATATATACCTTGATGGTGCAGAAAAAAGACCATATATTTTTTTAACCGATTTCCGAACTCTAAATGGGTGAATTTTGGCGAATTAAACGCCTTTCTGTTTATCGCGGTGGAGACGATGACGTCAGAATGTGACGTCGCCGAGGTAACACACCCACCATTTTCATTTTCAACACATTACAAACACCGGGTCTCAGCTCTGTTATTTTCCGTTTTTTTGACTATTTTTTTGGAACCTTGGAGACATCATGCCTCGACGGTGTGTTGTCGGAGGGAGTAACAACACTAACAGGGAGGGATTCAAGTTGCACCACTGGCCCGAAGATGCCAAAGTGTCTGCCGCCAGACCCCCATTGAGTGTACCAGAGTGTCTCCACATTTGACCGGCGATGCTAAGGCAGACATGGCACAGAGATGTATGGATAACCTGCAGATGCATTTGCAACGATAGTCAACGAAATCACAAAGCTGAGTTTTGTTGATGTTGCCTGCCAGCTAATCGATGCTAACATGCTACGCTAATCGATGCTAACATGCTATTTACTGGCGATGCTAAAGCAGACATGGCACAGAGATGTATGGATAACCTGCAGATGCATTTGCAACGATAGTTAACGAAATCACAAGGGTGAGTTTTGTTGATGTTGACTGCCAGCTAATCGATGCTAACATGCTACGCTAATCAATGCTAACATGCTATTTACCGGCGGTGCTAAAGCAGACATGGAACAAAGATGTATGGATAACCTGTAGATGCATTTGCAACTATATTACGTTTCCTTCCACCCAGATTTAATGCGAAACAAACACTTACCAATCGAAGGATTTAAGTTGCTCCAGTGTCAAAAGATGCGAAAGTCCTGATCGTTTGGTCCGCACATTTTACCGGCGATGCTAACGCAGCTATTCGGCCATGCTATGGCTATGAATAGCGTCAATTCGCTCAACAGCTTCAGTTTCTTCTTCAATATTTTCATACTCCAACCATCTGTTGCCCACCCTCAGTGTGACCTGTATGGCTGTGGACCAAGTATGACTTGCATTCACTTGTGTGTGTGTAAAAAGCCGTAGATATGTGATTGGGCAGGTACGCAAAGGCAGTGCCTTTAGGATTTATTGGCGCTCTGTACTTCTACCTCAACCGTGTACCACTCTGTACAGCAGCGTTTTAAAAAGTCATAAATTTCACTTTCTTAAAACAGATACCGATAATTTCCGATATTACATTTTAAAGCATCTATCGGCCGATAATATCGGCTGTCCGATATTATCGGACATCTCTACCCAGAAGGCTTAGCGCTAAAAGGACGACATTTGTGCCATCTGAGCAATGAAGAGTTGATTTGTTTGCTACATGTTGTTGTTTGTGCTTCAACCAAACATATGTTTTAAAGGCCTACTGAAATGAGATTTTCTTATTCAAACGGGGATAGCAGGTCCATTCTATGTGTCATACTTGATCATTTCGCGATATTTCCATAGTTTTGCTGAAAGGATTTAGTAGAGAACATCCACGATAAAGTTCGCAACTTTTGGTCGCTAATAAAAAAGCTTTTCCTGTACCGGAAGTAGCAGATGTTGTAGGGCTCCTCACATCCTCACATTGTTTATAATCATAGCCACCAGCAGCAAGTGCAATTTGGAACGAGAAAGCGACGCGTTCCCCATTAATTTGAGCGAGGATGAAAGATTCGTGGATGGGGAAAGTTAGAGTGAAGCACTAAAAAAAATACAAAAATAGAAAAAGAGAAGTCGACAGCTCCAGGCGACGGCAGTGTGAGCGATTCAGGTGTTATTAGACACATTTACTAGGACAATTCTGGAAAATCCCTTATCTGCTTATTGTGTTAATAGTGTTTTAGTGAGATTATAAAGTCATACCTGAAAGTCGGAGGGCTGCGGTGAACGCCAGTGTCTTTCAAAGAAGCCGATGGAGGATGCCTTTTTGACAACTACAGGAGGAGGTCACATAATCCACTCAAGTCTCCGGTAAGAGCCGACTTAATATCACAATTTTCCCATCCAAAAACTTGCTGGTTGACGTAGAGAAACATGTTCGCTTGACCGCTATGTGTTCAAGCTGCACAACAAAGAAAGAAACACCGGCTGTGTTTCGGTGCTAAAGGCAGCTGCAATCCACCGCTTTCCTCCAACAGTATTTTTCTTTATAATCTCTATTATTAATTGAACAAATTGCAAAAGATTCAGCAACACAGATGTCCAAAATACTGTGTAATTATGCGATGAAAAGAGATGGCTTTTAGCCATAAGTGTCCCCTCCGACCAATAACGTCACAAACACGCGTCATCATTCCGCGACGTTTTCAACAGGAAACTCTGCGGGAAATTTAAAATCGTGATTTAGTCAACTAAAGCGGCCATATTGGCATGTGTTGCAATGTTTATATTTCATCATTGATATATAAACTATCAGACTGCGTGGTCGCTAGTAGTGGCTTTCAGTAGACCTTTAAGTTGTTTCTTGTTTGGCCAAAATGACGCTGATTAGCCAACATCTAGCAAGGAAGTTGCAGGTATTGGACAAAGTCCCTAATTCACAGGGACCGTTTGAAGTTGTGTCAATCCAATTCAAGTTTGTCATTGTGGAGGTTCCTCGGACCACCAAGCATTGACATGACAGTTCAGATTCTGGGTTACATCACTGTGTTCTTTTTCAATAAAGTCTTTCTGTTGTGCTTTTCAGCAAGTGTTCGTTCGTGGCTGTCTCTCTCTCTCTCTCTCTCACTCTCTCACTCTCGCTGCCATCAACAACCACTCTCCCTTCTCCTTCCCGACTGCTGCCTTTAACAGAGCGACAGGTGATTAGACAAACACTCTCAGCTGTGTCATCTACGCACCTGTCGCTAATCTCGAAGCCGGTTCGGCCACACCCCACTTCGCTGCAGGTCCACAGGCCACGCCCACCACACTCGTGCACTCCAAATCATTTTTCCCATACAAAATACTAACTTGCTATTAGGGATGTCCCGATACAACTTTTTCACTTCCGATACGATACCGATATTGTAGCCTTGAGTATTTGCCGATACCGATATCAATACGATATGATATAGGCACGAATCATACATATATTTATTCCTTATTTTGTTTTGTAGAATGTTAGAAAGGGCTTGATAAAGTGATGTTACTGTTACTGATGTTGTAGTGTTAAAACAGAAAACAATAGTCAGCAAGAGTAGATATAGGAAAAACTGACCCATTTATTATTAACCAATTGGTTACATAAATTTTAACCTTCAACGTAAGAGTATTACCTCAACAAATCCAATAAAAACAAAATGTTATATTTAAAGTGCAAAATAACTACTAATACCAACATAATTATACAATTGAAAATAATAAATTAAAAATAAATTAGAAGACCCTGAAAAATAACCTAAATAAATCCAATAAAAAAAACAAAAAACGTTTTAAAGTGCAAACAATTCAAGTTCACTTCAGTTATTTTTTTACTGTTGGAAACAACTGTGGGCAGGGACAAAAACCACAAAAACAACACAATATTGTCCACTGTCCAACTGCTCTAAATTAAGAGTTCACAGCTCCAGTTTCACTGACTGACTATGCCCAAAACAATGTAGTAATTACTCTCAGTCTTCACTGAAGAATAGTGTAAACACAATAAACATATCACTCTAATAACAAGAGCATAAAACAAATAATAATCAGTCAGTGCTGACTACCCTTACTACTCCTCCCCCTCCTTCTCCACTTTCTGCAGTCCGAGCATAATGTGGGGATTTTTTTTTAAGAAGATAAGCATTTCGGCATGCTGTGAGTTAAAATACTTTCACACAGCCGACATCACTACACTTTGCTGAGCACACGCGTTGTCGTTGTTGTGATTACGTGGGCTGTGCATGCTGGATCAGAGACGCTCTTCTTCCGCGGCCGCCACCAACGTTAATTAAGGGGCATTGCCGCCACCTACTGTGTTGGAGTGTGATCAAACCAGTCACCTATTATAGAAGTGCTGCAGCGGCAAATGGACAGCTTATATCGGAGCGCTTACATCGGAGTTTTTAGATTCAGTCCGATAAAATCCGATATTCACTTTTTTGGCTAATATCGGACCGATTTCCGATATCAATATCGGATCGGGACATCCCTACTTGCTATTTGCATACTGCGTAAATATTAGAAACAATAACTTCAGCCTGCTCACCGGTGACTTGGTAGGACATTTCTCTGTAGTGAGTCAGGTCTTCTCCCTTCACCAGCACCAGCTGAGGACACTTCTCCTTGGCGTCAGTGACCGACATCAGCTTGGTGACGCCCTGCTGCCTCGCCACGTAGTTACAGGTCACGATGATGTACTTCTGCTGAATGCCTGACGGTATCAGAAACACCCGCGTGTCATCTACGTGATCATGACTTTTAACATATTTTCCGGTGACGCCGCAACATAGACTTTCCAGAGTGGCTGCCATGTTTTATGAGCCAGCATATTTTATGACACAGGTGTCAAACTCAAGGTCCGGGGGCCAGAGTTGGTCATGCCACATCAGTTAATGCGGCCCACGAAAGCCCTGAAATAATGAGCCAATAAAGCATTTTACCAAATACTAAATGTAATCCCCCGGAAAAGGGTGGAGACCCTGCCCCAAGTGGAGGAGTTCAAGTACCTCAGAGTCTTGTTCACGAGTGAGGGAAGAGTGGATAACACTAAATTGGCCCTGGTGTGTGAATGTTGTCTATCGTACTGGCCCTGTGATGAGGTGGCGACTTGTCCAGGGTGTACACCGCCTTCCGCCAGTTAGCAGCTGGGATAGGCTCCAGCATCCCCTGTGACCCCGTAAGGCAGTGGTCCCCAACCTTTTTTTATCCGCGGACCGGTCAACACTTAATAATTTTATTATCTTTTTTTTTTCTTCTTTGTCATGAAAAAGGGACATTTTTGTCATGATAAAGGGAGGTTTTTGTGATTGGTGCACTAGTTGTAAGTGTTTATTGTGTTTTTTATGTTGATTTAATTAAAAAAAAATTTTTTTTTAATAAAAAATTCTTCTGCGGCCCGGTGGTTGGGGACCACTGCCGTAAGGGACAAGCGGTAGAAAAATGGATGGATGTACTTATCCCATGTTTAAAAGGCTTTAATTATGTTCGGAACAACTTTTTAGACGGTCATAACCCTAGTGTGTGAATGTTGTCTATCTTTGTTGGCCCTAAGATGAGGTGGCGACTTGTCCAGGGTGAACCCCACCTTCCGCTCGAATGCAGCTGAGATAGGCTCCAGCACCCCCCGCCTCCCCAAAAAAGGGACAAGCTTTAGAAAATGGATGGATGGATGTATTATTCCATGTTTAAAAAGGCTTTAATTATGTTCGAAACAACTTTTTAAACGGTCATAACCCTAGTGTGTGAATGTTGTCTATCTGTCTGTGTTAGCCCTGCAATGAGGTGGCGACTTGTCCAGGGTGTACCCCGCCTTCCGCCCGTGTGCAGCTGGGATAGGCTCCAGCACCCCCCGCACCCCCAAAAAAGGGACAAGTAGTAGAAAATGGATGGATGGATGGATGGATATTTATACAATATAGGTTGATTGGCAACACTAAATGGTCCCTAGTGTGTGAATGTTGTCTGTCTATCTGTGTTGTCCCTGCGATGAGGTGGCGACTTGTCCAGGGTGTACACCGCCTTCCACCAGTGAGCAGCTGGGATAGGCTCCAGCATCCCCTGCGACCCCGTAAGGCAGTGGTCCCCAACCTTTTTTTATCCGCGGACCGGTCAACACTTAATAATTTTATTATCTTTTTTTTTTTCTTCTTTGTCATGAAAAAGGGACATTTTTGTCATGATAAAGGGAGGTTTTTGTGGTTGGTGCACTAATTGTAAGTGTATATTGTAATGATTTAATTAAAAAAAAAAAAATTTTTTATAAAAAATTCTTCTGCGGCCCGGTGGTTGGGGACCACTGCCGTAAGGGACAAGCGGTAGAAAAATGGATGGATGTACTTATCCCATGTTTAAAAGGCTTTAATTATGTTCGGAACAACTTTTTAGACGGTCATAACCCTAGTGTGTGAATGTTGTCTATCTTTGTTGGCCCTAAGATGAGGTGGCGACTTGTCCAGGGTGAACCCCACCTTCCGCTCGAATGCAGCTGGAATAGGCTCCAGCACCCCCGCGTCCCCAAAAAAGGGACAAGCGGTAGGAAATGGATGGATGGATGTATTATTCCATGTTTAAAAAGGCTTTAATTATGTTCGAAACAACTTTTTAGACGGTCATAACCTTAGTGTGTAAATGTTGTCTATCTGTGTTGGCATGCAATGAGGTGGCGACTTGTTCAGGGTGTACACCGCCTTCCGCCCGTGTGCAACTGGGATAGGCTCCAGCACCCCCAAAAAAAGGGAGAAGCGGTTGAAATGGATGGATGGATGTATTATTCCATGTTTAAAAGGCTTTAATTATGTTCGGAACAACTTTTTAGACGGTCATAACCCTAGTGTGTGAATGTTGTCTATCTGTGTTGGCCCTGCCATGAGGTGGCGACTTGTCCAGGGTGTACACCGCCTTCCGCCCGTGTGCAGCTGGGATAGTCTCCAGCACCCCCGCCTCCCCAAAAAAGGGACAAGCGGTAGAAAATGGATGGATGGATGGTTTATTCCATGTTTAAAAAGGCCTTAATTATGTTCGAAACAACTTTTTAGACGGTCATAAGCCTTGTGTGTAAATGTTGTCTATCTGTGTTGGCCCTGCGATAAGGTGGCGACTTGTCCAGTGTGTACCTCGTCTTCCGCCCGTGTGCAGCTGGGATAGGCTCCAGCACCCCCCGCACCCCCAAAAAAGGGACAAGTAGTAGAAAATGGATGGATGGATGGATGGATATTTCTACAATATAGGTTGATTGGCAACACTAAATGGTCCCTAGTGTGTGAATGTTGTCTGTCTATCTGTGTTGGCCCTGTGATGAGGTGGCGACTTGTCCAGGGTGTACACCGCCTTCCGCCCAAATGCAGCTGGGATAGGCTCCAGCACCCCCCGCGTCCCCAAAAAAGGGACAAGCGGTAGAAAATGGATGGATGGATGTATTATTCCATGTTTAAAAAGGCTTTAATTATGTTCGAAACAACTTTTTAGACGGTCATAACCCTAGTGTGTGAATGTTGTCTGTCTGTCTGTGTTGGCCCCAAGATGAGGTGGCGACTTGTCCAGGGTGTACAATGCCTTCCGCCCAAGTGCAGCTGGGATAGGCTCCAGCACCCCCCGCTGCCTCAAAAAAGGGACAAGTGGTAGAAAATGGATGAGTGGATGGATATTGATACAATATAGGTGCGTCGGGTGGGGTGGGCGGGGTTTCATGCTAGCGGGGGTGTATAATGTAGCCCGGAAAAGTTAGGGATGCATGGGGTTCTGGGTATTTGTTCCGTTGTGTTTATGTTGTGTTACAGTGCGGATGTTCTCCCGAAATGTGTTTGTCATTCTTGTTTGGTGTGGGTTCACAGTGTGGCGCATATTAGTAACAGTGTTAAAGTTGTTTATATCACAACTTTCGGTGTAACCTGTATGGCAAGTTTTAGAGGACTGTAAAAGCTTTGCCATTATGGCACGCCCTCTATATTATCGATTAGGTGCTCTATATTATCGATTAGGTGTAAATCGGAGAATGTTGGTCCAGGGTGATTTCTGAGAGAGGCATTAATCTTCGGAAATCTCTCGGGATACTCGGGGGGTCGGAAATTTTGCAGCTGAGCCACATTAGAATGATCAAAGAGCCGCAGGTTGCCGACCCCTGCCCTAGTGTGTGAATGTTGCCTGTCTATCTGTGTTGGCCCTGCGGCGAGGTGGCGACTTGTCCAGGGTGTACTCCACCTTCCGCTCGTGTGCAGCTGGGATAAGCTCCAGCAACCCCGCAGCCCCAAAAGGGACAAGCAGTAGAAAATGGATGGATGGATGTATTATTCTATGTTTAAAACAACTTTTTAGACAGTCATAAACAGTTTTATCATGCTCCAACAATAAAAATATTTGATTTATTACTAATAATCCTACTTTGCGGGAATGTTTTTGCCACGGTCAGGCTTGGAACCAACTGGATGACACAAATGAGTGAGTTCATACCTAAAGGGACGTCTCTCAATGCCGGGTTTCTGAGCATTTCCACCTGAGCATAGAAGCAATCCAGGTCAAAATGCAAAATGACTTTGTGCGTCGGCGTCGTCAGGAAGTTGGAACCTGAAAATGACAAAAAAATTAAATAAACAGAAGCATTTGCATATACACACACAAAATATAACACTTTTTGACTTTTTAAGCTCTGGGATGTGTTTGGGCAGGGGTGGGTAAAGTAGCCAAAAATTGTACTCAAGTAAGAGTACTTTAGACCAGGGGTCGGGAACCTTTTGGCCTGAGAGAGCCATGAAAGCCAAATATTTTAAAATGTATTTCTGTGAGAGCCATATAATATTTTTTAACACTAAATACAACCAAATGTGTGCATTTTTAAGTAAGACCAACATGTTTAGAGTATAATAAATCTCCTATTCTTTTTAATAACATTCTTATTCTGAAGTTAACCAATAATAAATCAAATACTTCTTACCATTAATGCGACTTCTTGAACAAGTCTGGTAGAAAACAAATAGATGGATAAAATGCACGAGAATGTTTTTTTTTTAACAGTATTTTTAGCACTGTGATTACTAGCGGAATTATTCATATTTATCATGTTAAGCCAGGGGTGTCCAAACTTTTTCCACTGAGGGCCGCACACTGAAAAGTCAGAGCAAGCGGGGGCAATTTTAATAATTTTTATCTTAAAAACCAATACAATATATGTATAAAAAATATACATTTAGGCCTCCACTCTGTTATGATCGCGGGGACCGCAAAGTATTTTGGTCAAAAAAAATATTAAAAATGTGTCATTATTCAGTATTATAATTTGTATTATTATGCACGTTTTAAATCTCGAGACCAGGGGTGCCCATTACGTGGATCGCGAGCTACCAGTCGACCGCGGGGGGTGTGTCAGTCGATCTCCAGCCAGGCTTTTAAAAAAAATAGACCTAAAAATGAGTGATCATCAATCTTCACCAAGACGTCACTTAAATGAAATTCACGGTACCGGAGGGTCTTGTGAGATGACGCTGGCTGCTGCAAGATCATTATTGTGAAAATATGACTGAGAGGAAGGCGAGAAACACTTTTGATTTCAACAGACTCTCGCGCCGTACCTTCCGTCAAAACTCTAAAAGCCGACTGCACATTTCCTATCTTCACAATAAAGGCCCTGCTTCATGCTGCCTGCGCTAACTAAATACAGAGTCTCGGAAAACTGGCGTGCACAAGCGATCCCTCAGAAAGCTGGCGTGCACAACTTTCCGAGACTCTTATTTTGTTAGCGCAGGCAGCATGAAGCAGGGCTTTTATTGTGAAGATAGGAAATGTGCAGTCGGCCTTTAGAGTTTTGACGGAAGGGACGGCGCGAAAGTCTGTTGAAATAAAAAGTGTTTCTCGCCTTCCTCTCTGTCATTTTTTCATAATAATGAACTTGCAGCAGCCAGCGTCATCTCACAAGACCCTCGGGTGCCGTGAATGTCAATCAAGCAAGCTACGGAATTTGCCGCCAATGTTTTTCTTGTAAAGTGTATGGAAGCTGGATGAATTAGATGCCAAAAACCAACCACTTTCATGTGCTTTTGTACGGAAAGGACAACTTTTTTTCTCCTCCATTTGAAAATGTGGGCGTTATCATCACTACTGTCTGATTCCAATCAATGCAAGTCATCAGAATCAGGTAATACGCCAACTTATATTCTTGTCTTCGTGAAAGAAAGACATCTATATGTGTTACACATGCTTGTATTATCATTAAACACATTTAACTTGTTTAAAAAAATGTCTCTTTCATAAATAAATAAATATAAATGATATATATGAATGAGGTAGATCCCCTCGAGTTGGTCAATTGAAAAGTAGCTCGCCTGCAGAAAAAGTGTGGGCACCCCTGCTCTAGATCAACATTAGAAAAAAAAAAAAAATAGAAAAAACACAAAATATGCAATATTTTCACCCAATAACTTTTTTAGGTGGAATATTTGAGAATATATAACCATTGGAGCCGTAGTTTTGGATTTTGATTCATTATTTTTTGAGCAATGACACTTAAAAACAAATCACACTAAAATAATTGGGGATCCAAAAGTGTCCTACTTATTAAAGTGTTAAAAAATAAATTATACATTTTATTTACTGTTTACTTTTAGCACAATCATCTCGATCAACTTCAGATATATCCGTCAATTTTAAGTGTTATTGTTGTTTATGTTTTGTTTGTTTTAGGCTCTCCTTTTAAAAAAAAAAAAAAAACAGCTCAGTTTTTTGTGGTAAAACACAAAATATGCAACATTTTCCCCCAAAAATATATCAAAGTGGAATATTTAATGTGATGTAATCGAAGCCTTGCATAGGTCAATAATTCAAAATGACATAGATTTTTATTAATTATTATTTTTTAAAGAAAGAAACAGCCTGCATGGCAGCTTTGTGTTATAAGAGTAAGCATTGCAACATTTTTTGTTACATTTCACCTGTTTGCTCTTTTATACCACTTTTGATGTTTTTAATTTTTTGTTATTTGTATTCTTAAAATGTGCCGTGGGGCCGTTAAAAAATGACCCGCGGGCCGCACTTTGGACAGCCATGTATTGAGCAATGTCAGCTAAGATTTTTATCTGAGAGCCAGATGCAGTCATCAAAAGAGCCACATCTGGCTCTAGAGCCATAGGTTCCCTACCCCTGCTTTAGAGATGTATTACTCAAGTAAAAGTAAGGAGTAGTCACTCAAATACTTGAGTAAAAGTAAACAGTATGTTGTGAAAAACTACTCAACTACTGAGTAACTGATGAGTAATCTGTTTGTTTAATGATGACGGCAACAAGTAATGCACAAAAATAGCAATGAACAAATTTCAGAGCCAGAAATAACTCTTAAGCAACTAAAACAATAATATATATTAAATAATATATATTTGGTTTTACACTGTATTGAACATTTTTTTTTAAATGAATTTTACCTTTGCAATCTCATTATACTATTGGCTAATTTTATATTCATAAATGTAAGTTTCTCAATACCCGACCTGTTTTTTGTTCCTTTAAAAAAGATTTAGAACTCTACATTAAAACACTCTAACAACCAAAAAGCTGTGAAAACGATGATGCTGTGTTCCAAATTTAAGTGTTATTTATTGAGATTGAGTGAGTCTATGGCTTTGCACTTTGTTTATTTTATATATATATTTTTTTGCATTCTATTTTAGTTACTTTGAGTCTCCAACCCCCTGGTGCTGTTTTGTGGGGTTTTTACACAGTTTTGTACTGTTTTTGTACTTACCATATTTCCTTGAATTATGGTAAGTACATATAGTATGCGCCTGTTTTGAATTACTGCCGGGTCAAACTCGCTTCCCAAAATAATTAGCGCATGCTTAGTATTACCGCCCTGTCATCATTTTCAAAATGGAGGAGGCTGATTTCCATCCATCCATCCATTTTCTACCGCTTATTCCCTTTCGGGGTCGCTGGCGCCTATCTCAGCTACAATCGGGCGGAAGGCGGGGTACACTCTGGACAAGTCGCCACCTCATCGCAGGGCCAACACAGATAGACAGACAGCATACAATACCAGTAATTTGAAATGGCATAAAGGGAAGAAGATTAAGAGGATTTAAGGCACAAGCTTACATCACACTCAAATTTTTACTGCATACCTTTGGTAAGTGCCGGAGTGACAAGAGGTTTTAAAATAATTATCGCATGCTTACTTTTACCGCATGCCTTTGGTAAGCGCAGGAGTTAGAAGAGGTGTTAAATTAATTAGCGCCCCGGCGGCAATTCAAGGAAATATGGTACTTTGATTATTATTTTCAACTGTTTGTAAATGTTGAAATTTATAAATAAAGGTTTATAAAAAAAATCATGTGACCGCCTGGCTCTGTTTGATTGGTGAAACGGAGTCAAACGTCACCAGTGACTGCATTTGATTGGTGAAACGCAGGCATGCGATGGATCCTACTTTGAAGGTTAGTCTCTCAAACCAAACAAAGATCGATAAAAATCAGCAGCAAGTAGCGAGCCGAGTGTAGATAAATGGAGCGGAGTAAAAGTAGCGTTTCTTCTCTTTAAATATACTCAAGTAAAAGTATGTTGCATTAAAACTAAAAGTGTTTAACTTCAGCCTAAACCCTTTCGGTCTGCAACATTTTTTATGTTCAATCTATGAATGTACAACTGTTTGTTTGCTTTGTTGACCATTGACCGAAGAACAATAAACAATATATGTATATATATATATATATATATTTATTAAAGTTAAAGTTAAATTGAACTACTCTTAGAAGTACAATTTATCCCAAAAGTTACTCATGTAGATGTAACCGAGTAAATGTTGCGCGTTACTACCCAGCTCAAGGGGGAAGACCCAGGACACAATGGGAACACCTCGGGATCCCTAGGAAGAGCTGGACGAAGTGGCTGGGGAGAAGGAAGTCAGGGCTTCTCTGCTTAGGCTGCTGCCCCCGCGACCCGACCTCGGATGGGCTTATAATGTTCAGATGACGTCACCAGCAGTTATTTAAATATGACATAACTCTCTTTGCCTTTTCTCCTCTTTCAAGTCTTTTCGCTTTTTGATGCTCTACGCCAACGCAAAAGCTGAATACTTGCACAGGAGTTTAGTTGTATTATTTGGTTTGTGATGATATTCCTGCACATTTTGGTATGTAGAAACTTCTCTCTCACGTTGGTTGTTGTGCTTTTTTACTTTACCTGAAACGGCGAATGGCGACCGCTTCATATCTTGCATATCCTCTTGCGCCTCATCTCCGCTGCTTTCCATTGTAAGCGTGACAAAAGGTGAGTTATGTTGGTGTAAACACGAGAGTAAAAATATAAACTAATATCGATGTTACGCTCGCTGTCGCAGGGGGAAGTAACTGGAGACCATGGCGCATGCGCATGCACTGCCACCTGCCGACCAGGAGGACGTACTGCATGGTAATTTTAAGTCATTACATGAAATACCGGTGGACCATTTAAAGTTTTTTTTAGTTCGTTAAAATATGTGTAATATTATTATTAACCACCAATATTATTGTAAATATATATGTTTTGCGCTAGTTTCAACAGCTAATAAGGGTCGCCCTGGAGGCTATAAAAGTGGGGTCGAGGACGCGTCCTGGTTCAGTCAGGCCCGCTCGTCGTCGGTTCGAACCCCGGCGAGGGTTGAAAGAGCGATGTTCCCGTCGTCCGGTCGTTTTGTCCGGCTCACCTGCCCTTTCAGCGGGTGCTGCCAGCGGCCTCATTGCTGGTACAAACACGGCAAAGAAGGACGTTTGAATGGAGCCTCCGCCTCTTCATCGTCCTTTTTGCTGGTCGACCTCACAGGTGAGTGCTAATTATTAGCAGGCTTGGATATTCCTTAGCTTGAGTCGCCCGCTTTGTTGTTTTCACAAAAAAAAAATAAATAAAAAGATAATAAATGTTTAAAGGCCTACTGAAAGCCACTACTACCCTCCACGCAGTCTGATAGTTTATATATCAATGATGAAATATTACGGCCTTTTTAGTTGACTAAATTACAATTTTAAATTTCCCGGGAGTTTCGTCTGGAAAACGTCGTGTAATGATGACGTGTACGCAAGACTTAACGGGTTTTAAAAGGAAATATGAGCGCTGCACGCACACACACACACAGCTAAAAGTCGTCTGCTTTAACCGCATAATTACACAGAATTTTGGGGATCTGTGTTGCTGAATCTTTTGCAATTCGTTGAGTTAATATTGGAGAAGTCACAGTAGAAACATGGAGTTGGGAAGCTTTAGCCACACAAACACATGGTGATTCCTTGTTTAAAGTTCCTGGAGGTGAAACTTTACTATGGATCAGAGCGCGGTCA
>NC_084611.1:8631147-8633647 GCF_033978795.1 Nerophis ophidion | reverse complement strand
ATACATGTGTATATGTATATACATGTATATATACATGTGTATATGTATATACATATATGTATATATACATGTGTATATGTATATACATATATGTATATATACATGTGTATATGTATATACATTGTATATATACATGTGTATATGTATATACATGTATATATACATGTGTATATGTATATATATATGTATATATACATGTGTATATGTATATACATGTATATATACATGTGTATATGTATATACATGTATATATACATGTGTATATGTATATACATGTATATATACATGTGTATATGTATATACATGTATATATACATGTGTATATGTATATACATGTATATATACATGTGTATATGTATATACATGTATATATACATGTGTATATGTATATACATGTATATATACATGTGTATATGTATATATATATATGTATATATACATGTGTATATGTATATATATATATGTATATATACGTGTATATGTATATATATATATATGTATATACACGTGTGTATATATATATATATATATGTATATACACGTGTGTATATATATATATATATATGTATATACACGTGTATATGTATATATATATATATGTATATACACGTGTGTATATATATATATACACATATATACACATATATATACGCATATATATATATGTGTGTGTGTGTGTGTGTGTGTGTATATAAATATATGTGCATGTGTATATATCAATCAATCAATGTTTACTTATATAGCCCTAAATCACTAGTGTCTCAAAGGGCTGCACAGACCACCACGACATCCTCGGTAGGCCCACATAAGGGCAAGGAAAACTCACACCCAGTGGGACGTCGGTGACAATGATGACTATGAGAACCTTAGAGAGGAGGAAAGCAATGGATGTCGAGCAGGTCTAACATGATACTGTGAAAGTTCAATCCACAATGGATCCAACACAGTCGCGAGAGTCCAGTCCAAAGCGGATCCAACACAGCAGCGAGAGTCCTGTTCACAGCGGAGCCAGCAGGAAACCATCCCAAGCGGAGGCGGATCAGCAGCGCAGAGATGTCCCCAGCCGATACACAGGCGAGCAGTACATGGCCACCGGATCGGACCGGACCCCCTCCACAAGGGAGAGTTGGACATAGAAGAAAAAGAAAAGAAACGGCAGATCAACTGGTCTAAAAAGGGAGTCTATTTAAAGGCTAGAGTATACAAATGAGTTTTAAGGTGAGACTTAAATGCTTCTACTGATATATATATATATATGTGTACGTGTATGTATATATGTATGTATGTATGTATGTATGTATGTATGTATATACACACACACACACACACACACATATACACATATATATATATATACACACACACATACACATATATATATATATATATATATATACACACACACACACACACACATATATAAACACACAAACATATACACACACAAACATATATATACACACACATACACATATATATACACACATATATATATATATATATATATATACACACACACACACACGTATATGTATGTACATATATGTATATATACACATACGTACACATATATACACACATATATATACACACACACACACACACACACACACACATATGCGCACACACACTATTGTCTGGCCGATACAGCAACCGTTAGTGTCAACCCAATACCAAGTAAACGCATGAACAGTTTTACCGATAACACCGATATATATATATATATATATATATATATATATATATATATATATATATATATATATTTTTACCGCTTATCTTATTCCCTGGTGGGTCACGGCGAGCGCTGGTGTCTATCTCAGCTGCAATCAGGCGGAAGGAAGTGTACACCCTGGACAAGTTGCAACTCATCCCAGGGCCAACACAGACAGACAAAATTCACACATATACATACATACCATCAATCAATCAATGTTTATTTATATAGCCCCAAATCACAAATGTCTCAAAGGACTGCACAAATCATTACGACTACAACATCCTCGGAAGAACCCACAAAAGGGCAAGGAAAACTCACACCCAGTGGGCAGGGAGAATTCACATCCAGTGGGACGCCAGTGACAATGCTGACTATGAGAAACCTTGGAGAGGACCTCAGATGTGGGCAACCCCCCCCCCTCTAGGGGACCGAAAGCAATGGATGTCGAGCGGGTCTAACATGATACTGTGAAAGTTCAATCCATTGTGGCTCCAACACAGCCGCGAGAGTTCAGTTCAAAGCGGATCCAAGACAGCAGCGAGAGTCCCGTCCACAGGAGACCATCCCAAGCGGAGGCGGATCAGCATCGTAGAGATGTCCCCAACCGATACACAGGCGAGCGGTCCATCCTGGGTCCCGACGAGCTGTTGAAGATGAATTTTTAAAGTGTTTTTAGACCTCGTTCGCAACCCATCACTAAGGAGGAGGGTGGAGTGGTGAGGAGCGCTGCGCTCACATTTTTTTTTAAATCGGAGTGATTCGCTTAATTTGAAGTATCGA
>NC_084611.1:8594195-8628627 GCF_033978795.1 Nerophis ophidion | reverse complement strand
GAGTACTGGAGCCCGAACGGAAAACGCTCTATAGCCCGCAGACTTTTTTTGGGCTTTGGGAATCACTAATAAGCTGGAGTCCTTTGAACGCAGATTTCTTGCCGGGACATATGGTACAATATAATCGGCAAGATAGGATGGAGCTAGACCGTGTAGTATTTTATACGTAAGTAGTAAAACCTTAAAGTCACATCTTAAGTGCACAGGAAGCCAGTGCAGGTGAGCCAGTACAGGTATATATGTATGTATATATGTATATAAAGGTATATACAGTACAGGTGTAATGTGATCAAACTTTCTTGTTCTTGTCAAAAGTCTAGCAGCCGCATTTTGTACCAACTGTAATCTTTTAATGCTAGACATGGGGAGACCCGAAAATAATACGTTACAGTAGTCGAGGCGAGACGTAACAAACGCATGGATAATGATCTCAGCGTCTTTAGTGGACAGAATGGAGCGAATTTTAGCGATGTTACGGAGATGAAAGAAGGCCGTTTTAGTAACGCTTTTAATGTGTGACTCAAAGGAGAGAGTTGGGTCGAAGATAATACCCAGATTCTTTACCGTGTCGCCTTGTTTGGTTGTCAAATGTTAGAGTTGTATTATTAAATATGTACATCTAAGTACTTGAAGCTGTCGAAAGTAATGGAGAAAATAGTTTATGAACAGGTTGATAGATACCTTGCTACTAATAAACTAATGTACAAATTCCATTCCGGCTTCAGAACTAAGCACTCCACTGACACATGTCTTCTTTATCTGACCGACCACATCAAACATGAGGTGGACGCGGGCAAATACTGCGGCATGGTCATGCTGGACATTCAGAAGGCCTTTGACACCGTTAACCATGCTATACTGTTGGATAAGCTCCGAGCAATCGGATTCGACGAAACCTCATCAAGCTGGATGCAATCTTACTTGGAGGGGAGGAAACAGGTGGTAGAGGTGCCCCTCCCCTCTCAGTAAGCTGTGGAGTCCCTCAGGGGAGTATACTAGGACCTTTACTGTTCCTAATATACGTGAATGACATGTCATCAGCATGCCACTGTGAATTGTTCCTGTTTGCGGATGACTCGGCCCTGCTGGTATCCGGCAAGGACAAGTCACAGGTGGAACAAATCCTCAGTGCTGAACTCCTCAATATTTGCACCTGGCTCGCTGACAACAAGCTATCCATACTCTTAGGTAAAACGGAATCCATCCTATTTGGGTCCCATATCAAACTTAAGAAGGTCAGTGACTTCACTATAAAAGTGGGTGACATTGTTATCACCAGGAAGGATGAGATCACCTACCTAGGTTCCATTCTAGAGGCTAATCTTTCCTAACCAAGGTGATCGAAAAGGTCAACCAAAGAACGAGATTCCTCTACAGAATCTCCTCTCTGGTCAACAAAAGCACCTTGAGGATTCTAGCGGGAACTCTCATTCAACCCTTCTTCGATGACGCTTGCACCTCCTGGTACCCCAGCACCTCCAAAACCCTCAAATCTGGACTCCAAACATCCCAGAATAAGCTAGTCCGGTTACTTTTAGACCTCCACCCCAGATCACACCTCAATCCAACCCACTTCTCCAAAGTGGGCTGGCTCAGGGTGGAGGACAGAGTAAAACAACTTGCACTGAGCCTGGTCTATAAAATCCGCTACACCTCCTTGATACCGAAGTACATGTCAAACTACTTCCTTAACGTAAATGAGCGCCATAACCACAACACCAGGGGGAGCTCCACAAACCACGTTAAACCCAGATTCCGATCTAACAAAGGTCTTAACTCGTTCTCTTTCTATGCCACATCAATGTGGAATGCACTCCCAACAGGTATTAAAGTAAGTGCATCTCTATATTCCTTCAAAACTTCTCTAAAACAACACCTCCAGGCAACTTCAATACTTTACTAATACCCTCCTCCATTCACATCCCATCTCCCCGGATTATAAACAACTCAAATGTACTTCTAATGTATATACTTGTTCTTATGCTATGTGAACTCACTATGTTCTCTGCTGGCTGTACATATCCTACTAAATAAGACCTACACTGTTTCAATGTCCACATTTCTCTGTTGATGCAATTGTTGATGACTGAAGTTCTGATATCAACCAAAGCTCCTCATCCCACCCCCCGGATTGTAAATAATGTAAATAATTCAATGTATATACTATGATGATTAACTTGTGTGATGACTGTATTATGTTGATAGTATATATTTGTACCATGAATTGATTAACGTGGACCCCGACTTAAACAAGTTGAAAAACTTATTGGGGTGTTACCATTTAGTGGTCAATTGTACGGAATATGTACTGTACTGTGCAATCTACTAATAAAAGTATCAATCAATCAATCAATCTGTTCCTGGACATCCTGAATGGGAAATATCCATCAGGCATCTCAAGGGCCAAATTATTCACAGGGAAGCATTCACTCTTAGCGAAATTCAATTTATAGCCAGAGAATGATCCAAAATTGTTAAGCAATTCAATAATATTTGGAATGGTAGAGATTGGATCAGATATAAACAAAAGTAAATCATCTGCGTATAGAGAATGTGTGAGTTCTAGACCGCATCTATGGATTCCTTTACTGATACCAGCCGATTTAAGAGCAATGGACAAGGGTTCGATTGCAGTGACGAATAATAATGGGCTTAGAGGGCACCCCTGGCGTGTGCCTCTGCCAAGTGTGAAAAATTGGGATAACATCCCATTTGTGCTTACGGCAGCCCTAGGAGAAGAGTATAGAAGTGCTATCAATCATCATCAATCAGTGTTTACTTATATAGCCCTAAATCACTAGTGTCTCAAAGGGCTGCACAAACCACTACCACATCCTCGGTAGGCCCACATAAGGGCAAGGAAAACTCACACCCAGTGGGACGTCGGTGACAATGATGACTATGAGAACCTTGGAGAGGAGGAAAGCAATGGATGTCGAGCGGGTCTAACATGATACTGTGAAAGTTCAATCCATAATGGATCCAACACAGTCGCGAGAGTCCAGTCCAAAGCGGATCCAACACAGCAGCGAGAGTCCCGTTCACAGCGGAGCCAGCAGGAAACCATCCCAAGCGGAGGCGGATCAGCAGCGCAGAGATGTCCCCAGCCGATACACAGGCAAGCAGTACATGGCCACCGGATCGGACCGGACCCCTCCACAAGGGAGAGTGGGATATAGAAGAAAAAGAAAAGAAACGGCAGATCAACTGGTCTAAAAAGGGAGTCTATTTAAAGGCTAGAGTATACAAATGAGTTTTAAGGTGAGACTTAAATGCTTCTACTGAGGTGGCATCGCAAACTGTTACCGGGAGGGTATTCCAGAGTACTGGAGCCCGAACGGAAAACGCTCTATAGCCCGCAGACTTTTTTTGGGCTTTGGGAATCACTAATAAGCCGGAGTCCTTTGAAGGCAGATTTCTTGCCGGGACATATGGTACAATACAATCGGCAAGATAGGATGGAGCTAGACCGTGTAGTATTTTATACGTAAGTAGTAAAACCTTAAAGTCACATCTTAAGTGCACAGGAAGCCAGTGCAGGTGAGCCAGTATAGGTATATATGTATGTATATATGTATATAAAGGTATATACAGTATAGGTATATATGTATGTATATATGTATATAAAGGTATATACAGTATATATGTATGTATATATGTATATAAAGGTATATACAGTACAGGTATATATGTATGTATATATGTATATAAAGGTATATACAGTATATATGTATGTATATATGTATATAAAGGTATATACAGTACAGGCGTAATGTGATCAAACTTTCTTGTTCTTGTCAAAAGTCTAGCAGCCGCATTTTGTACCAACTGTAATCTTTTAATGCTAGAAATGGGGAGACCCGAAAATAATACGTTACAGTAGTCGAGGCGAGACGTAACAAACGCATGGATAATGATCTCGGCGTCGTTAGTGGACAAAATGGAGCGAATTTTAGCGATGTTACGGAGATGAAAGAAGGCCGTTTTAGTAACGCTTTTAATGTGTGACTCAAAGGAGAGAGTTGGGTCGAAGATAACACCCAGATTCTTTACCGTGTCGCCTTGTTTAATTGTTTGGTTGTCAAATGTTAGAGTTGTATTATTAAATAGAGTTCGGTGTCTAGCAGGACCGATAATCCAAGATATATATTTGGACCCAATGTTAAACCTCTTTAAGACCTCTAATAAATATCCCCATTCCACCCTGTCGAAAGCTTTCTCCGCATCCAAAGAGACCACCACTTCTGGCGTCTCCTCGGATGCTGGAGAGAAAATAATGTTAAGAAGGCAACGAATGTTGGAAAAAGAGTGCCGGTTTTTCATAAACCCAGTTTGGTCAGGTGATATGATGTTTGGTAAAATTGATTCAAGGCGAAGGGCCAGTGCTTTAGCTAAAATCTTATAATCAGCGTTTAAGAGCGAGATGGGACGGTAAGAACTACAATCGGAGTCTATTTAAGTCTCATCTGTATACTCTAGCCTTTAAATAGACCTCCTTTTTAGACCAGTTGATCTGCCGCTTCTTTTCTTTCTCCTATGTCCCCCCCTCCCTTGTGGAGGGGGTCCGGTCCGATGACCATGGATGAAGTACTGACTGTCCAGAGTCGAGACCCAGGATGGACCGCTCGTCGGGACCCAGGATGGACCGCTCGCCTGTATCGGTTGGGGACATCTCTACGCTGCTGATCCGCTTGAGATGGTTACCTGTGGACGGGACTCTCACTGCTGTCTTGGAGCCACTATGGATTGAACTTTCACAGTATCATGTTAGACCCGCTCGACATCCATTGCTTTCGGTCCCCTAGAGGGGGGGGGGGGGGGGGGTTGCCCACATCTGAGGTCCTCTCCAAGGTTTCTCATAGTCATCATTGTCACTGGCGTCCCACTGGATGTGAATTCTCCCTGCCCACTGGGTGTGAGTTTTCCTTGCCCTTTTGTGGGTTCTTCCGAGGATGTTGTAGTCGTAATGATTTGTGCAGTCCTTTGAGACATTTGTGATTTGGGGCTATATAAATAAACATTGATTGATTGATTTTACCCGGTTTTAATAATAAAGTTATTGACGCTTCGGTGAGAGTTCGAGGCAAGGTACCCCGATCCAGAGAGTCATTGTACATATTTAAAAGGAGAGGAGTCAGTTTATCTGAGAATTTTTTATAGAACTCTGTAGGATACTGGCAGACTTTTATTTTGAAGGCCTGACTTAACCGGGTTAGAGGACAGGAAAATATTAAAAGTGAAATAAGGGAAAAGCAGGAGTGTTGACAAAAACATACTTTTATAACAGTTAGGAGCTTAAAACAAATAATAATAGTAATGGATGAGATTTTATATCGCGCTTTTCTAACACAAGATACTCAAAGCACTCACAGAGAAGCGGGAACCCGTCGTTGATTCACAGGAGGTGGTGGTAAGCTACATTTGTAGCCACAGCTGCCCTGGAGTAGACTGGCAAAAATAGGGAAAATAAGTGCAATCAGTGTTGTTTTTATTCATAAACTCTTATTCTACTTCTTTGTTTACAAAAACTATTAGTGATTCCCAAAGCCCAAAAAAAGTCTGCGGGCTATAGAGCATTTTCCGTTCGGGCTCCAGTACTCTGGAATGCCCTCCCGGTAACAGTTCGAGATGCTACCTCAGTAGAAGCATTTAAGTCTCACCTTAAAACTCATTTGTATACTCTAGCCTTTAAATAGACTCCCTTTTTAGACCAGTTGATCTGCCGTTTCTTTTCTTTTTCTTCTATGTCCCACTCTCCCGTGTGGAGGGGGTCCGGTCCGATCCGGTGGCCATGTACTGCTCGCCTGTGTATCGGCTGGGGACATCTTTGCGCTGCTGATCCGCCTCCGCTTGGGATGGTTTCCTGCTGGCTCCGCTGTGAACGGGACTCTCGCTGCTGTGTTGGATCCGCTTTGGACTGGACTCTCGCGACTGTGTTGGATCCATTATGGATTGAACTTTCACAGTATCATGTTAGACCCGCTCGACATCCATTGCTTTCCTCCTCTCCAAGGTTCTCATAGTCATCATTGTCACCGACGTCCCACTGGGTGTGAGTTTTCCTTGCCCTTATGTGGGCCTACCGAGGATGTGGTAGTGGTTTGTGCAGCCCTTTGAGACACTAGTGATTTAGGGCTATATAAGTAAACATTGATTGATTGATTGATTGAAAAACAGCGGTGCAAAATAGCATAAACAACGTGAATAGAACAACCAGATGTAACTTTTTTGTTTATACATTTTTTTAAGGAATTCCGTACGAATCAAGACTTGCTTGTTACAAATGATCACCGGATCAGTTTGAATATAAAAAAACACTTTTGAGGGACAACAATCAACACTGCACAGGAAGTGGGGTAAGAATGTGCGCTGCATTTTTACTACTGACTGGGCAAAAAAAAAACAATTATGATATTTGTGTTCATAATTAGAATGTTTTAAGGGAAAAATATTTTTTCTCGGTCATAATGAGCATATGGTATAACAACAACGAGAGCTCCAACAATTAATAATGGAAATATTTAATTTGTGTTCTTTGTTATGATGTCTTTTTTATTTATATTTTTTGAATAATTATTTATTTACCACAAATTATTGGCTTAATTATCGCCATCATTAGCACATTTACTTACAAGAGTACTATTAGAAAGTTGATTTATGTAGTATTTTCAGTACTATTATTGTAAATAATTTATTTACAACAATGTGAGCATTATTTGTAATATTTATTTACTCAGTGCTTTTTACATACATATACACACATATATATATATATACACATTGACATATTATTTTTATTATCATTTAGCATATTTAGTAGGGAAAGTATAAACCTGTGATGTATTAATATTTGTAACTAAGCATGCGTAAAATAATCCAACAAACTATTGGTTTAAAAAAAAAAAATCAAATTATTACATTTTTTGTTTTATTTTGCATTATTGGCGCAACTAGAATGCTTTTAATGGTTTGGAGGGAAAGTATAAACCTCTGATGTATTATTATTTGTAACTAAGCATGCTTAAAATAATCCAACAAACTACTGGATTAAAAAAAAAAATCCAATTATGACATTTTTGGTTTTATTTTGCATTATTGGCCGCAACTAGAATGCTTTTAATGGTTTGTAGAGAAAGTATAAACCTGTGATGTATTATTATTTGTAACTAAACATGCTTAAAATAATCCAACAAACTATTGGATTAAAAAAAAAAAAATTGACATTTTTTGTTTTATTTTTCATTATTTGGCCACAACTAGAATGCTTTTAATGGTTTTTAGGAAAGTATAAACCTGGGATGTATTATTATTTGTAACTAAGCATGCTTAAAATAATCCAACAAACTACTGGATTAAAAAAAAAAATCCAATTATGACATTTTTTGTTTTATTTTGCCTTATTAGCCGCAACTAGAATGCTTTTAATGGTTTGTAGGGAAAGTATAAACCTCTGATGTATTAACATTTGTAACTAAGCATGCGTAAAATAATCCAACAAACTATTGGATTAAAAAAAAAAAAATTATGACATTTTTTGTTTTATTTTTCATTATTTGGCCACAACTAGAATGCTTTTAATGGTTTTTAGGAAAGTATAAACCTGGGATGTATTATTATTTGTAACTAAGCATGCTTAAAATAATCCAACAAACTATTGGATTAAAAAAAAAATCCAATGATGACATTTTTTGTTTTACTTTGCGTTATTGGCCGCAACTAGAATGCTTTTAATGGTTTGTAGGGAAAGTATAAACCTCTGATGTATTATTATTTGTAACTAAGCATGCTTAAAATAATCCAACAAACTACTGGATTTAAAAAAAAAATCCAATGACATTTTTTGTTTTATTTTGCCTTATTAGCCGCAACTAGAATGCTTTTAATGGTTTGTAGGGAAAGTATAAACCTCTGATGTATTAACATTTGTAACTAAGCATGCGTAAAATAATCCAAGAAACTATTGGATTAAAAAATAAAAAATCCAAATATTACATTTTTTGTTTTATTTTGCATTATTGGCTGCAACTAGACTGATTTTAATGGTTTGTAGGGAAAGTATAAACCTGTGATGTATTATTATTTGTTACTAAGCATGCTTAAAATAATCCAACAAACTATTGGTTTAAAAAAAAATCCAATTATTAATTTTTTTTGTTTTAATTTGCATTATTGGCCGCAACTAGAATGCTTTTAATGGTTTGTAGAGAAAGTATAAGCCTGTGATCTATTATTATTTGTAACTAAGCATGCTTAAAATAATCCAAGAAACTATTGGTTTAAAAAAAAAAATCCAATGACGACATTTTTTTTTTTGCATCATTGGCCACAACTAGAATTCTTTTAATGGTTTGTAGGGAAAGTATAGACTTCTGATGTATTATCATTTGTAACTAAGCATGCTTAAAATAGTCCAACAAACTATTGGATTAAAAAAAAAATCCAATTATGACATTTTTTGTTTTATTTTGCATTATTAGCTGCAACTAGAATGCTTTTAATGGTTTGTAGGGAAAGTATAAACCTCTGATGTATTATTATTTGTAACTAAGCATGCTTAAAATAATCCAACAAACTACTGGATAAAAAAAAAAAATCCAATTATGACATTTTTTGTTTTATTTTGCATTATTAGCCGCAACAAGAATGCTTTTAATGGTTTGTAGAGAAAGTATACGCCTGTGATGTATTATTATTTGTAACTAAGCATACTTAAAAATAATCCAACAAGCTATTGGTTGAAAAAAAAAATCCAATTATTACATTTTTTGTTTTATTTTGCATTATTAGCTGCAACTAGAATGCTTTTAATGGTTTGTAGGGAAAGTATAAACCTCTGAAGTATTATTATTTGTAACTAAGCATGCTTAAAATAATCAAACAAACTATTGGATTAAAAAAAAATCCAATTATGACATTTTTTGTTTTATTTTTCATTATTGGCCGCAACTAGAATGCTTTTAATGGTTTGTAGGGAAAGTATAAACCTGTGATGTATTATTATATGTAACTAAGCATGCTTAACATAATCCAACAAACTATTGGATTAAAAAAAAAATCCAATTATGACATTTTTTGTTTTATTTTTCATTATTGGCCACAACTAGAATGCTTTTAATGGTTTGTAGGGAAAGTATAAACCTCTGATGTATTATTAGATGTAACTAAGCATGCTTAAAATAATCCAAGAAACTATTGGTTTGAAAAAAAAATCCAATGACGACATTTTTTTTTTTGCATCATTGGCCACAACTAGAATTCTTTTAATGGTTTGTAGGGAAAGTATAAACCTCTGATGTATTAATATTTGTAACTAAGCATGCTTAAAATAATCCAACAAACTATTGGATTAAAAAAAAATCCAATTATTACATTTTTTGTTTTTTTTGCATTATTGGCGCAACTAGAATGCTTTTAATGGTTTGTAGGGAAAGTATAAACCTCTGAAGTATTATTATTTGTAACTAAGCATGCTTAAAATAATCCAACAAACTATTAGTTTAAAAAAAAAAATCAAATTATTACATATTTTTTGTTTTATTTTGCATTATTGGCCGCAACTAGAATGCTTTTAATGGTTTGTAGGGAAAGTATAAACCTGTGATGTATTATTATTTGTAACTAAGCATGCTTAAAATAGTCCAACAAACTATTGGATTAAAAAAAAAATCCAATTATGACATTTTTTTTTTTTTTTTGCATCATTGGCCACAACTAGAATTCTTTTAATGGTTTGTAGGGAAAGTATAAACCTCTGAAGAATTAATATTTGTAACTAAGCATGCTTAAAATAATCCAACAGACTGTTTGCCTGGCTGCTGCTTCCCGCACCTTTCTTCCCTTTAGCTCTGGCAGGTTTCCTGGCCGCCGGGACCTTCAGAAGCGGCTTCTCCCGCTTCCATTCAGTCATCAGCTCGGCCTGAAGGTCAGCTGGCAGCTGGGAGAAGACGTGAGGGTCCACATTTAGTGGCAGCTGGCAGTCAGATGACAGTCTCTTTGCTTCCGAGGTGGTTTCTCCTGGAAGCGCGCTCTTGCCCGCAGGCTGTGGATGATGCGGCGTGGCACCTCCCTCCGACGGATCCAAGTCACAGACAACCCCCTGCTCTGTATTGTTTCTATTCCGGGAGGTTTGGGGTGAAGTCAGGGGAGGGTTGGAAGGAAGGGGACACGGCTGAGAGGTGCGCTCCATTAAAAGCTCCTTCTGGATCTCCACAGGGAGGACGTGGAACACCTCTGCGTCGACGTCTGGGGGTAATCCATGTGTCACGGTGACAGCGGCATCACCCTGGCGCCGACATGTGGGGCTGCCGGGTGACGTCACGTCCGCCGGGACAGAAGCCCTCTGTTCCATTTCAACCCCGGGTGTTGCTGCGTCACAGCTCGGCGGGCTTTTTGTGGTCTTCTCTGGAGTCGTCACGCTGGATGTGATGAAGCCATTTTCTGCACCGCACGGGGAGGACTTGTCCTTTAGGGGAACGAGAGGTACGGCCTTTTTAAAAAAACAGAAAATATGTCATCAAAAAAAGACAATCTTGGCTGCGTGGTGAATATTTGTCAATAAAAAAAACATAGGGGTGTCCTGATTAGGGTTGTCTTGATACCAATATTTTGGTACCGGTACCAAAATGTATTTCGATACTTTTCTAAATAAAGGGGAACACAAAAAAATGGCACTATTGGCTTTATTTTAACAAAATATCTTACGGTACATTAAACACTGATGACATCTCTTAAACGAGACAAGAAGCAAGGAATTTAACAGAGACAGAATTCATCCATCCATCCATTTCCTACCGCTTATTCCCTTTTGGGATCGCGGGGGGTGCTGGCGCCTATCTCAGCTACAATCGGGCGGAAGGCGGGGTACACCCTGGACAAGTCGCCACCTCATCGCAGGGCCAACACAGATAGACGGACAACATTCACACACTAGGGCCAATTTAGTGTTGCCAATCAACCTATCCCCAGGTGCATGTCTTTGGAGGTGGGAGGAAGCCGGAGTACCCGCAGGGAACCCACGCATTCACGGGGAGAACATGCAAACTCCACACAGAAAGATCCCGAGCCTGGATTTGAACCCAGGACTGCAGGACCTTCGTATTGTGAGGCAGACGCACTAACCCCTCTGCCACCGTGAAGCCCCGAGACAGAATTCGATTTGGCTCAATTTTACAGTGTCTCAACACGCTGTGGCGAAAGATTGTGTGCCCCCTCTTTCATTCGGACTTTCCCTGATTACACGGCAACAGCTGTTTCTAAGGCACGGGGGTCATAAACAGCCATCGCCTTTGGTTACAGAAGAGTTCAAAGAAAAGGTTGTAAAGGAGTTCAAAGAAGAGGTCGCCTTGAGGGGAGTCAGGCCCTGCTTCCTTTCCGCTTTGGGGGCGGTATAGCTCGGTTGGAAGAGTGGCCGTGCCAGCAAATAGAGGGTTGCAGGTTCAATTCCCGCTTAAGCCATCCTAGTCACTGCCGTTGTGTCCTTGGGCAAGACACTTTACCCACCTGCTCCCAGTGCCACCCACACTGGTTTAAATGTAACTTAGATATTGGGTTTCACTAATTTGATTTTTTTTTTTAATCCAATAGGAGTGGGACCTAATAAGTTTACTTCTTCCCACTCCCTTTTGGGCCAATCTTGACATCTACAAAAGATTAGTCACATGTAATGTTTTCAATATAGGTGTAAAAATAATGTATCTATATATTTATTTTGTATTTTATGTCATTCTTTTGTTTTGTTTGCATGGCTCAAAATAAACCATGTAAAGCGCTTTGAGTCACTAGAGAAAAAGCGCTATATAAATATAATTCACTTCACTTTGTACCGCTTGGGTATTGTTCCGATACCAAATAGTTATAGAGCAGTTCCAAGAAAAGTTCGTAAAACAGTTTACAGAAAAGGTCGTAAAAGAGTTCAAAGAAGAGGTCGCCTTGAGGGGAGTCAGGCCCTGCTTCCTCTCCGCTTTGTAGTTCTTGGGTCAAAACAATATCTTTCTGTTGATTACAGTACATGAAAGAAACAGAACACCTTCATGTCGCTTCCCATCCTATACAGCAGTTTTTTTCATGCTTTCTTCTTTGTCGAACAAAGGCAGCTTTTGTCTTCTCGCCGGGAACTCATTGAAACACAAAGTTTTGTGATAACTTAGATACAATTATTCTGACAATATGTTTGTTATTGCGATCGAAGAACAATTTTGTCCTTAAATAAAATAGTGAACATGCTAGACAACTTGTCTTTTAGTAGTAAGTAAGCAAATAAAGGCTCCTAATGAGTCTGCTGACATATTTAGTAAGATATTGTGTATTTTCTCTTTCTGTTATTTTGTCAAAATTATAAATGACAAGTTGTAAAGATTGATTATTAATCTACTTGTTCATTCTTCTTATTTTCCATTTCAACATGTTCTATCTACACTTCTGTTAACATTTAATAAATCACTTTTTCTTCTGTTGTTTGGATGCTTTACATTATTTTTGGATGATACCACATCCATCCATCCATTTTTCACCGCTTGGGTATTGATCAGATACCAAATACTTATAGAACAGTTTACAGAAAAGGTCGTAAAAGAGTTCAAAGAAGAGGTCGCCTTGAGGGGAGTCGGGCCCTGCTTCCTCTCTGCTTTGTAGTTCTTGGGTCAAAACAATATATTTCTGTTGATTACAGTACATGAAAGAAACAGAACACCTTCATGTCGCTTCCCATCCACCACAGCAGAGTTTTTTTTCAAGCCTTCTTCTTGGTAGATCAAAGGCAGCCTTTGTCTTCTCGCCGGGAACTCATTGAAACACAAAGTTTTGTGATAACTTAGATACAATTATTCTGACAATATGCGATCGAAGAACAATTTTGACCTTAAATAAAATAGTGAACATGCTAGACAACTTTTCTTTTAGTAGTAAGTAAGCAAATAAAGGCTCCTAATTAGTCTGCTGACATATGCAGTAACATATTGTGTGTTTTATCATTCTATTATATTGTCAAAATTATAAAGGACAAGCTGTGAAAATTGATTATTAATCTACTTGTTCATTTACTGTTAATATCTGCTTATTTTCCATTCCAACATGTTCTATCTACACTTCTGTTAACATTTAATAATCACTTTTTCTTCTGTTGTTTGGATGCTTTACATTAGTTTTTGATGATACCACATCCATCCATCCATTTTTCACCGCTTGGGTATCGTCCCGATACCAAATAGTTATAGAACAGTTCCAAGAAAAGTTCATAAAACAGTTTACAGAAAAGGTCGTAAAAGAGTTCATAGAAGAGGTCGCCCTGAGGGGAGTCAGGCCCTGCTTCCTCTCCGCTTTGTGGTTCTTGGGTCAAAACAATATCTTTCTGTTGATTACAGTACATGAAAGAAACAGAACACCTTCATGTCGCTTCCCATCCTACACAGTGGAGTTTTACAAGCCTTCTTCTTGGTAAATCAAAAGCAGCTTTTGTCTTCTTGCCGGGAACTCATTGAAACACAAAGTTTTGTGATAACCTAGATACAATTATTCTGACAATATGCGATCGAAATAACAATTTTGTCCTTAAATAAAATAGTGAACATACTATTAGTAAGTAAGCAAATAAATAAATATATATAGACATCATGCCAGGGTCACACAGAGACACTTACCTGTCTTTGAGGAGACGAGAAGGATGTTTTAGGTGAGGAGCCGTGCGCGAAGAAGGATTTGATGGAGCTCCGCCCGCCGGCAGAAGGCCCTTTGGCCTGCAGGTTGCTGAAGCACACGTTGATGAGGGTCAGGTGGAAGGCCGAGTTGATGTCCAACATTTTGGAGAAGAGCTTCATGGCCAGGGAGACCAGATGTAACACGGCGTCATCACTGCCGGCTGACAGACATTTCAGAGAGTGAATCGCTAAGGCAAACATCCGAATGTTTCACAGAGATAAGCGGAACATTGCACTCAAACAATTTTTCTTCTGGTGAGTGAAAGCTATACTGAAAAGCTGAAGGGAAAATAACTTGATCATAAGCTTTAGACCACAGGTGTCTAACTCGTTTTCATTGAGGGCCACATCGCAGTTATGGTTGCCCTCAAAGGGCCTCTTTTAACAGTGAATAATATATAGTATGAATATAAATGTGTATATATAAAACATGTGTATAATGGTCTGTCTTTTTTTACCTACGCTGTACAAAACCACATTTTTTTAAATTTTTTTTTTAATTGTACTGTATAAAACTGCCAGCTCAGTCGCCACAATTTTGTTTTCCAGCATATAAAATATGCGGTATAGCTCGGTTGGTAGAGTGGCCGTGCCAGCAACTTGAGGGTTGCAGGTTCGATTCCCGCTTCCGCCATCCTAGTCACTGCCGTTGTGTCCTTGGGCAAGACACTTTACCCACCTGCTCCCAGTGCCACCCACACTGGTTTAAATGTAACTTAGATATTGGGTTTCACTATGTAAAGCGCTTTGAGTCACTAGAGAAAAGCGCTATATAAATATAATTCACATTCACAAATACATACTTGGTCAACAGCCATACAGGTCACACTGAGGGTGGCCGTATAAACAACTTTAACAATGTTACAAATATGCGCCACACTGTGAACCCACACCAAACAAGAATGCCAAATTTCGGCAGAACATCCGCACCGTAACACAACAGAACAAATACCCAGAACCCCTTGCAGCACCAACTCTTCCGGGACGCTACAATATACACTCCCCGCTACCCATACCCCCCCCCACCTCAACCGGGGAGCATGTCCCAAATTCCAAGCTACTGTTTTGAGGCATGTTAAAAAAAAATGCACTTTGTGATTTCAATAATAAATATGGCATGTGTATATATATATATAACTTGAGTTGATTTATTTTGGAAAATCTTGTTACATTGTTTAAAGAATCCAGCGGGGCATCACAACAAAATTAGGCATAAATTGTGTTGATTCCACAACTTTATACATCGGTATCAGTAATTAAGAGTTGGACAATAACCAAATATCGGATATCGGCAAAAAAGCCATTATCGGACATCTCTAGCCACAACAGACCGTAACAGGTCTTTATGCAACATTTACATCTTGAGGTCTTCTTACCTGAGGTGATCGTGCGGCCAACGTGGTGGGGGATGGGACACTGGCGGCTCTCCCGGCTGTGCCACTTGTTGGTCGCCGAGTATTTACGGAGGGTGAGCCGGAGGGTTTGAGGCCGCCTGCCGTCTTTACGCATCCTGGATCGCAAACCGAAGTCTGGCACTGAGAAAGATTACGCGGATTAAGAGTTAAAAGGCCTCTGACCTCTCCACCAGGCTGCTCAGGAGCTGCTCCATCTTCTCCATCACTTCTTTGGCGGTTGACATTTTCTTGAAGGAGTCTTCGTCGCTGAGGGACTAGAACCAGTCGTACGTTAGTACGGACAGCGCCTTGATAATCATACGCTGTTGGACTGCACCTGAGGGGCTCCAGATGGAGTGACCGGAGAACTGTCCACGCCGAGCGATAGATTCTTCAGACGTGTCGCGCTCGGAGCTCCGAATTCTCTCACCAGGTCAGTCAGAGGGAAGAGCTGCAGGTCTCTGACGCTGACCAATCCCAGGGCATGAAGCTTCTTGGCGGTTTGGTGACCGACCCCTGAAGACGTAGCATCGTGCTGAACACGGCGATACAGTTACGAGGGGGTTGCATGATAATGTGCTGATCGTTTCCCAAGATGCAGACTTAACTCCGGAAGCTCCGTCTTCCTTCAAAACCTGACAGGTATTCAGTATCTCTGATTATTTTAATGAGTGGTTAACATGATGGAAAATGAAAAACAGTAAATCAAGGCTATTGAGTGCTGCTCAGTTTGTTTACAACTGGGGTGTCCAAACCCGTCACCTTTTTTCAAACATTATCTCCTCTGAGCGCGTTTGTTGTGTCGGCTTCAACCTCGCACAGGAAAGAGATTGAACCATTCTGATTAAAAGTTGTGCAAAGAGTTTTTCTAACTGCTCCGGTTTTGATTTTACGAGCCTTCCAAGAATTTCTGCGATAATGCCGCTTCCGTCTCAAGATAGCCGCTTAAAATCAGGAAGCACCAGCGTGACCACACAATGCAGAGAAGGTAGGTAATGTGCAGGTAAAGATATGTTGACTGGGTGAAAGAAGGAGGCACCAGTTTGACTCCATGATACAGAGAAGGTAGGTAATGTGCAGGTAAAGATATGTTGTCTGGGTGATGGCAGGAAGCACCAGCATGTATGGGTGACAGAAAGAAGCACCAGTGTGACCCCATGATGCAGGGAAGTTAGGTAATGACACAGCCATCGTCGGGTGCATCAGGGACGGCAGAGAGAAGGAGTTTCAGAATCTGGTGAGGGACTTTGTTGTCTGGTGCCACACGAACCTCTTGCAGCTCAATCCGTCAAAGACCAAGGAGCTGGTCGTTGACTTTGGAAGGTCGGGTCCACGGTCACAACCTATTGTGATCGAGGGAGTTGAGGTACAGACCGTGGACTCATTCAAGTACCTTGGGGTTTGGGTAGACAATAAGCTGGACTGGACTGTTAACACGGACCACCAGTACAAGAAAGGCTGTACTTCCTCAGGAGACTGCACTCCTTCAACATTTGTAGAAAACTCCTGTTGATGTACTACCAGTCTGTGGTTGCCAGTGTTCTGTTCTACATGGTAGTGTGCTGGGGGGGCAGTACATCTAAGGACAACTCCAGACTTGAGAAACTGATCAGGCGGGCCGGTTCTACAATGGGAATGAAACTGGACTCACTGGTGACGGTGGCAGAGAAGAGGACTGTGGACAAACTAGTGAGCATCCTGGATGATGCCAGTCACCCTCTGCATAGTGTTATCAGTAGCCAGAGGAGCCTGTTCAGTTCTAGACTGCTTCATCCCAAGTGCAGGACTAATAGACTCAAAAACTCCTTTGTCCTACACGCCATTAGACTGTACAACTCCTCTCTGGGGCGGGGGGTACTACGTTTTCATAACATGGTCACTACTGCCTACTTTGTCTTGTTATATTCTTATTTCACTGTTATAATTTTATTCTCATTGTTGCTTTTTATTTTTTATTCTTATTGTAATATTTCTCTATTTTTTTTTCCATTTAAACCCCCATTATTTACTTTTTACTTTTTGTTAAATTGATCTCAACTCTGTACACTGCTGCTAGAATTTTAATTTTCCTGAAGGAACCCTCCTGAAGGAATCAATAAAGTACTATCTATCAATCTAGGTAAAGATATGTGGAATGGGTAAATGCAGAAAACACCATTGCTGCTTGCAGCTTTAATATTATTTGATATTTTACGGCAATGTGTTAACAATTTCACACATAAGTCGCTCCTGAGTATAAGTCGCGCTCCTGGCCAAACTATGAAAAAAAACTGCGACTTATAGTCTGGAAAATACGGTAGTTGTGATTTCCCTCTCTGCATGACAGTTTAAAAGTAGCATATATTAATGCAGTATGAAGAAGAATGTTTGAATGTAGACACATAGAATCATCATACTGCTGTGATTATATGCGTCGAGTGTTCATTCAAAGCTAAGGCAAAATATCAAGATATATATTGTGTATCGCGATACAGCCTAAAAATATCGAGATGTTCAAAAAAAGGCCATATCACCCAGCCCTACAATGACTGTTAACTTGATGGCATTGTTGAAATGTTACGTTATAGATATCTCTTAGTCAAATAAGGGGTTATGATGGCGACAGTTTGACCCGTGGAACAGAGGATTCGCTATGGCAGGGGTGTCAAACTCAAATACAGAGTGGGCCAAAATTTAAAACTGAACAAAGTCGCGGGCTGAGGTTGAACAAATGAACCTTTTAATAGGGACCCAAACAAGTTTTGCATTGGATATTGAACAATCAAGGCTTATATAACTTTAAAGTGACATGCAAAATCGAGTTTCCAATAATAATAATAAAAAAATATCAATGGCATATCAAATAAAATTGAAATAAAAATTCAATGCCTCTGTTGTATTTGCAGCTTTCTGAGGTAATTATCAAAATCAACTTTTTCAACAGGCTAATAATACATTTGGAAATAAAAGAATAAGGAATGAATCAAAAATTCAAGCCTTGAAGTGGCAAGAGAAAGTAGGTGGGCGGGGTTGGGGGTTGGGGGGGTGTATATTGTTGCGTCCCGGAAGAGTTAGTGCTGCAAGGGGTTATGGTTTTTTGTTCTGTTGTGTTTATCTTGTGTTTCGGATGTTCTCCTGAAATGTGTTTGTCATTCTTGTTTGGTGTGGGTTCACAGTGTGGCGCATATTTGTCACAGTGTTGAAGTTGTTTACACGCCCACCCTTAGTGTGACCTGTATGGCTGTTGACCAAGTATGCATTGCATTCACTTGTGTGTGTAAAAAGCCGTAGATATGTGATTGGGCAGGTACGCAAAGGCAGTGACTTTAGGATTTATTGGCGCTCTGTACTTCTCCCTCCCTTTGTTCTGTTGTGTTTATCTTGTGTTTCGGATGTTCTCCTGAAATGTGTTTGTCATTCTTGTTCGGTGTGGGTTCACAGTGTGGTGCATATTTGTAACAGTGTTAAAGTTGATTATACGGCCACCCCTGGCTGTTGACCAAGTATGCCTTGCATTTACTTGTGTCTGTGTGTAAAAGCCGCATATATTTTGCGACACAAGTAAATGCAAGGTATACTTGGTCAACAGCCAAGGATGGCCGTATAAACAACTTTAACACTGTTACAAATATGCACCACACGGTGAACCCACACCAAACAAGAATGACAAGCACATTTCAGGAGAACATCCGAAACACAGTATAAACACAACAGAACAAATAACCATAACCCCTTGCAGCACTAACTCTTCCGGGACGCAACAATATACACCCCCCCCCACACACACACACACACTGTTTGTATGGAGGAAAAGTGGACGTGGACGACAGGTTGTGGAGGACGCTAAAGGCAGTGCCTTTAAGGTTCGCCCCCAATATTGTTGTCCGCGTGGAAATCGGGAGAAATCGGGGAAAATGGACGGCTCGGGAGATTTTCAGGAGGGGCACTGAACTTCGGGAGTCTCCCGGGAAAATGGGGAGGGTTGGCAAGTATGAGAATTTGCGGTGTTACAGCAGAAATATCAATGGCATATCAAACAAAATTTAAATAAAAATGGAATGCCTCTTTTCGGCGGCGGGTTTGAGGTGGACGGAGTTTGGTGATAGCGGGGGGGGTGTATATTGTATATTGAAGCGTCCCGGAAGAGTTAGTGCTGCAAGGGTTTGTGGGTATTTGTTCTGTTGTGTTTATGTTGTGTTACAGTGCGGGTGTTCTCCCAAAATGTCTCATTCTTGTTTGGTGTGGGTTCACAGTGTGGCGCATATTTGTAACAGTGTTCAAGTTGTTTATACGGCCACCCTCAGTGTGACCTGTATGGCTGTTGACCAAATATGCCTTGCATTCACTTGTGTGTGTGTATAAGCCGCATATATTATGTGACTGGGCTGGCACGCTGTTTGTATGGAAGAAAAGCGAACGTGGCGACAGGTTGTAGAGAACGCCATAGGTAGTGCCTTTAAGGCCCACCCCCAATATTGTTGCCCGGGATGAAATTCGGGAGAGACACTGAACTTCGGGAGTCTCCTGGGAAAATCGGGCGGGTTGGCAAGTAAGAGTATTAGCGGTGAATGCGGTGTTACAGCAGCTCTAATGTTAAATTGATATTGCATCAAGGGCCAAATGAAATTATACGGCGGGCCAGAGTTCGACACCCATGCCCTATGGGAAAACTGTTGTGATGCTTCATACCTGGTATTGCACGGAGGCCGCTGAGAGCGCCCATGATGTCACCAACGTTCTCCGGCAACAAGGTGGTTTGCTGGTTGGGTTTGAAGGCGCCCGACACCAGTTTGGCCAGCAGCTTGTTGGCGGCGATGCCGGCGCAGCCAGTTAGGCCCAGTCGGCTGCGGACGGCTTCTCTCAGCTCGGCGGCGATGTGCGACCCCAAAGCCAGCTCTGGATGTATGCTGGCTTTAGCATCTGCAGCGTCACCTGTGCGGGAATGACATTGTGGGTTTATTAACTGATCTGTTTGGAGAGAGTCACAAATTCGAGGGCTGCACGTGTCTTACCTGCGACGTTGTACACGTGGCCTTGGAATGAAAAGCTGGACTGTGGCGTGTCTGCCAGCCTTTTCTCAATCATCTCTGTGATGTCCACGTAGTTCTCGTCGAAGCCAAGCCTCTCCACCGACGGACAGAAGGACAGCAGCAGGTCTAGTTGGAAGACAAAAAGGCAAAAACAAAAATGTGTTTTTTACATGCATAACATCTTTTCGTCTTCTTAAAGGGGAACATTATCAGCAGACCTATGTAAGCGTCAATATATACCTTGATGGTGCAGAAAAAAGACCATATATTTTTTTAACCGATTTCCGAACTCTAAATGGGTGAATTTTGGCGAATTAAACGCCTTTCTGTTTATCGCGGTGGAGACGATGACGTCAGAATGTGACGTCGCCGAGGTAACACACCCACCATTTTCATTTTCAACACATTACAAACACCGGGTCTCAGCTCTGTTATTTTCCGTTTTTTTGACTATTTTTTTGGAACCTTGGAGACATCATGCCTCGACGGTGTGTTGTCGGAGGGAGTAACAACACTAACAGGGAGGGATTCAAGTTGCACCACTGGCCCGAAGATGCCAAAGTGTCTGCCGCCAGACCCCCATTGAGTGTACCAGAGTGTCTCCACATTTGACCGGCGATGCTAAGGCAGACATGGCACAGAGATGTATGGATAACCTGCAGATGCATTTGCAACGATAGTCAACGAAATCACAAAGCTGAGTTTTGTTGATGTTGCCTGCCAGCTAATCGATGCTAACATGCTACGCTAATCGATGCTAACATGCTATTTACTGGCGATGCTAAAGCAGACATGGCACAGAGATGTATGGATAACCTGCAGATGCATTTGCAACGATAGTTAACGAAATCACAAGGGTGAGTTTTGTTGATGTTGACTGCCAGCTAATCGATGCTAACATGCTACGCTAATCAATGCTAACATGCTATTTACCGGCGGTGCTAAAGCAGACATGGAACAAAGATGTATGGATAACCTGTAGATGCATTTGCAACTATATTACGTTTCCTTCCACCCACATTTAATGCGAAACAAACACTTACCAATCGAAGGATTTAAGTTGCTCCAGTGTCAAAAGATGCGAAAGTCCTGATCGTTTGGTCCGCACATTTTACCGGCGATGCTAACGCAGCTATTCGGCCATGCTATGGCTATGAATAGCGTCAATTCGCTCAACAGCTTCAGTTTCTTCTTCAATATTTTCATACTCCAACCATCTGTTTAAATACATGCGTAATCTGTTGAATCGCTTAAGTCGCTGAAATCCGAGTTTGAATCCGAGCTAATGTCGCTATATCTTGCTGTGGTATTCCCATTGTTTGTTTACATTGGCAGCACTGTGTGACGTCACAGGGAAATGGCCAGTGTCTTCGCAGAGAGCCGAAAATAAGGCACTTTAAAGCTTTATTTAGGGATATTCCGAGACCAATAAAATTTTGAAAAAAATTTCAAAAAATACAACAAGCCACTGGGAACTGATTTTTATTGTTTTTAACCCTTTTGAAATTGTGATAATGTTCCCCTTTAAGCGAACCATTTACTGAAAAGTGTCTTCTAAAGCCACGTTCCATTGAAGCTTCGCTTCTTGGGTTTGTTGCTCGTCATGCAGAAAACAACAACACGCGGGGGTCCTAATACCAGAAATGCAGTATTTGTGATCGATAAAACTTTTGGCGAATCAAAATTCAAGAAATTGTACCGGAAAGTGCATTACTTTGAAGTTGACCAATAATTAATAATAATGAATAATAATTTGACCCGGCAAATATAAACAAAACAAAACACCGGCGAAAAGCGATTATCGATAAAAAAAAAAAAGAAAAAGAAAAAACAAGCACACCGGGCGGTTAAAAAAAAAAAGAAGTTGCCCAGGGGATGCGCAGACTTCCGTAAATTTCCATCTTTTCTGATTTCAATGCATAAAAAGACACATAAAGTGCGTTAACCCAACCTTGACACTTCCGAATTCGTGTTTGGGGTGTATATTGTAGCGTCCAGGAAGTTAGTGCTGCAAGGAATTCTGGGTATTTGTTCTGTTGTGTTACGGTGGGGATGTTCTCCTGAAATGTGTTTAGTGTGGGTTCACAGTGTGGCGCATATTTGTAACAGTGTTAAAGTTGTTTATACGGCCACCCTCAGTGTGACCTGTATGGCTGTTGACCAAGTATGCCTTGCATTCACTTGTGTGCATGAAAAAGCCGCATTATTAATGTGACTGGGCCGGCACGCAGTTCGTATGGAGGAAAAGTGGACGTGACGACAGGTTGTAGAGGACGCCAAAGGCAGTACCTTTAAGGCACGCCCCCAATACTGTTGTCTGGGTGGAAATCGGGAGAAATTCAGGAAATTAGATTTTCAGGAGCGGCACTGAAATTTGTGAGTTTCCCAGGAAAATCGGGAGGGTTGGCAAGTATGGTTAAGGCCAAAACTGCAAATCTGTACAGCAGATATGATCATCTACATCAGGGGTGCCCACACTTTTTCTGCAGGCGAGCTACTTTTCAATTGACCAACTCGAGGGGATCTACCTCATTTATATATATCATTTATATTTATTTATTTATGAAAGAGACATTTTTGTAAACAAGTTAAATGTGTTTAATGATAATACAAGCATGTGTAACACATATAGATGTCTTTCTTTCACGAAGACAAGAATATAAGTTGGCGTATTACCTGATTCTGATGACTTGCATTGATTGGAATCAGACAGTAGTGATGATAACGCCCACATTTTCAAATGGAGGAGAAAAAAAGTTGTCCTTTCTGTACAATACCACATGAAAGTGGTTGGTTTTTGGCATCTAATTCATCCAGCTTCCATACACTTTACAAGAAAAACATTGGCGGCAAATTCCGTAGCTTGCTTGATTGACATTCACGGCACCCGAGGGTCTTGTGAGATGACGCTGGCTGCTGCCAGTTCATTATTATGAAAAAATGACAGAGAGGAAGGCGAGAAACACTTTTTATTTCAACAGACTTTCGCGCCGTCCCTTCCGTCAAAACTCTAAAGGCCGACTGCACATTTCCTATCTTCACAATAAAAGCCCTGCTTCATGCTGCCTGCGCTAACAAAATAAGAGTCTCGGGAAGCTGGCGCGCACAAGTGATGTGCACGCCAGCTTTCTGAGGGATCGCTTGTGCACGCCAGTTTTCCGAGACTCTGTATTTAGTTAGCGCAGGCAGCATGAAGCAGGGCTTTTATTGTGAAGATAGGAAATGTGCAGTCGGCCTTTAGAGTTTTGACGGAAGGTACGGCGCGAGAGTCTGTTGAAATAAAAAGTGTTTCTCGCCTTCCTCTCGGTCATATTTTCATAATAATGATCTTGCAGCAGCCAGCGTCATCTCACAAGACCCTCCGGTACCGTGAATGTCATTTAAGTGACGTCTTGGTGAAGATTGATGATCGCTAATTTTTAGGTCCATTTTTTTTAAAAGCCTGGCTGGAGATCGACTGACACACCCCCCGCGGTCGACTGGTAGCTCGCGATCGACGTAATGGGCACCCCTGACATCAACAAACTGATTTGTCTAAGTGGCTGGACAGGATAAATTGAAAATATTTTTTTTTAAATACGTATATTTTAGATTTTTTTTTAAATCGATACAAATAAGAATCACGAATCATTCAAAAATCTATTTTATTTTAAACATACTAATGAATATATAAAAACATGTCAATTAAGAAGAGAAGAAGGAAATTTGTTGCTAAATGTTTATATACTTCATTACCGGAAGTAGTGATGTCCAAAAATGGCTTTTTTGCCGATATTCCGATATTGTCCAACTCATAATTACCGATTCCGATATCAACCCATACCGATATATACAGTCGTGGAATTAACACATTATCATGCCTAATTTTGTTGTGATGCCCCGCTGTATAAATTAAAGAATGTAACAAGGTTTTCCGAAATAAATCAACTCAAGTTATGGAAAAAAATGCCAACATGGCACTGCCATATTTATTATTGAAGTCACAAAGTGCATTATTTTTTTTTTAACATGCCTCAAAACAGCAGCTTGGAATTTGGGACATGCTCTCCCTGAGAGTGCATGAGGAAGTTTAGGTGGGCGGGGTTGAGGTGGGATGAGAGGGGTGTATATTGTAGCGTTCCGGAATAGTTAGTGCTGCAATGGATTTTGGGTATTTCTCTTGTAGTGTTTATGTTGTGTTACGGTGCGGATGTTCTCCCGAAATGTGTTTGGTGTGGGTTCACGGTGTGGCGCATATTTGTCACAGTGTTGAAGTTGTTTACACGCCCACCCTCAGTGTGACCTGTATGGCTGTTGACCAACTATGCGTTGCATTCACTTGTGTGTGTAAAAAGCCGTAGATATGTGATTGGACAGGTACGCAAAGGCAGTGCCTTTAGCATTTATTGGCGCTCTGTACTTCTCCCTCAATCGTGTACCACTCTGTACAGCAGCGTTTTAAAAAGTCATAAATTTCACTTTCTTAAAACAGATACCGATAATTTCCGATATTACATTTTAAAGCATCTATCGGCCGATAATATCGGCTGTCCGATATTATCGGACATCTCTACCCAGAAGGCTTAGCGCTAAAAGGACGACATTTGTGCCATCTGAGCAATGAAGAGTTGATTTGTTTGCTACATGTTGTTGTTTGTGCTTCAACCAAACATACGTTTTAAAGGCCTACTGAAATGAGATTTTCTTATTTAAACGGGGATAGCAGGTCCATTCTATGTGTCATACTTGATCATTTCGCGATATTTCCATAGTTTTGCTGAAAGGATTTAGTAGAGAACATCCACGATAAAGTTCGCAACTTTTGGTCGCTAATAAAAAGGCCTTGCCTGTACCGGAAGTAGCAGATGTTGTAGGGCTCCTCACATCCTCACATTGTTTATAATCATAGCCACCAGCAGCAAGTGCAATTTGGAACGAGAAAGCGACGCGTTCCCCATTAATTTGAGCGAGGATGAAAGATTCGTGGATGGGGAAAGTTAGAGTGAAGCACTAAAAAAAATACAAAAATAGAAAAAGAAAAGTCGACAGCTCCAGGCGACGGCAGTGTGAGCGACTCAGGTGTTATTAGACACATTTACTAGGATAATTCTGGAAAATCCCTTATCTGCTTATTGTGTTAATAGTGTTTTAGTGAGATTATAAAGTCATACCTGAAAGTCGGAGGGCTGCGGTGAACGCCAGTGTCTTTCAAAGAAGCCAATGGAGGATGCCTTTTTGACAACTACAGGAGGAGGTCACATAATCCACTCAAGTCTCCGGTAAGAGCCGACTTAATATCACAATTTTCCCATCCAAAAACTTGCTGGTTGACGTAGAGAAACATGTTCGCTTGACCGCTATGTGTTCAAGCTTCACAACAAAGAAAGAAACACCGGCTGTGTTTCGGTGCTAAAGGCAGCTGCAATCCACCGCTTTCCACCAACAGTATTCTTCTTTGACGTCTCCATTATTAATTGAACACATCGCAAAAGATTCAGCAACACAGATGTCCAAATTACTGTGTAATTATGAGAGGAAAAGAGACGACTTTTAGCCGTAAGTGTCCCCTCCGACCAATAACGTCACAAACACGCGTCATCATTCCGCGACGTTTTCAACAGGAAACTCTGCGGGAAATTTAAAATCGTGATTTAGTCAACTAAAGCGGCCATATTGGCATTAGTTGCAATGTTTATATTTCATCATTGATATATAAACTATCAGACTGCGTGGTCGGTAGTAGTGGATTTCAGTAGACCTTTAAGTTGTTTCTTGTTTGGCCAAAATGACGCTGATTAGCCAACATTTGCAAGGAAGTTGCAGGTATTGGACAAAGTCCCTACTTCACAGGGACTGTTTGAAGTTGTGTCAATCCAATTCAAGTTTGTCATTGTGGAGGTTCCTCGGACCACCAAGCATTGACATGACAGTTCAGATTCTGGGTTACAGCACTGTGTTATTTTTCAATAAAGTCTTTCTGTTGTGCTTTTCAGCAAGTGTTCGTTCGTGGCTGTCTCTCTCTCTCTCACTCTCGCTGCCATCAACAACCACTCTCCCTTCTCCTTCCCGACTGCTGCCTTTAACAGAGCGACAGGTGATTAGACAAACACTCTCAGCTGTGTCATCTACGCACCTGTCGCTAATCCCGAAGCCGGTTCTGCCACACCCCACTTCGCTGCAGGTCCACAGGCCACGCCCACCACACTCGTGAACTCCAAATCATTTTTCCCATACAAAATACTAACTTGCTATTAGGGATGTTCCGATACAACTTTTTCACTTCCGATACGATACCGATATTGTAGCCTTGAGTATTTGCCGATACCGATATCAATACGATACGATATAGGCACGAATCATACATATATTTATTCCTTATTTTGTTTTGTAGAATGTTAGAAAGGGCTTGATAAAGTGATGTTACTGTTACTGATGTTGTAGTGTTAAAACAGAAAACAATAGTCAGCAAGAGTAGATATAGGAAAAACTGACCCATTTATTATTAACCAATTGGTTACATAAATTTTAACCTTCAACGTAAGGTATTACCTCAACAAATCCAATAAAAACAAAATGTTATATTTAAAGTGCAAAATAACTACTAATACCAACATAATTATACAATTGAAAATAATAAATTAAAAATAAATTAGAAGACCCTGAAAAATAACCTAAATAAATCCAATAAAAAAAACAAAAAACGTTTTAAAGTGCAAACAATTCAAGTTCACTTCAGTTATTTTTTTACTGTTGGAAACAACTGTGGGCAGGGACAAAAACCACAAAAACAACACAATATTGTCCACTGTCCAACTGCTCTAAATTAAGAGTTCACAGCTCCAGTTTCACTGACTGACTATGCCCAAAACAATGTAGTAATTACTCTCAGTCTTCACTGAAGAATAGTGTAAACACAATAAACATATCACTCTAATAACAAGAGCATAAAACAAATAATAATCAGTCAGTGCTGACTACCCTTAATACTCCTCCTCCTCCTTCTCCACTTTCTGCAGTCCGAGCATAATGTGGGGATTTTTTTTTAAGAAGATAAGCATTTCGGCATGCTTTGAGTTAAAATACTTTCACACAGCCGACATCACTACACTTTGCTGAGCACACGCGTTGTCGTTGTTGTGATTACGTGGGCTGTGCATGCTGGATCAGAGACGCTCTTCTTCCATACTGCGTAAATATTAGAAACAATAACTTCAGCCTGCTCACCGGTGACTTGGTAGGACATTTCTCTGTAGTGAGTCAGGTCTTCGCCCTTCACCAGCACCAGCTGAGGACACTTCTCCTTGGCGTCAGTGACCGACATCAGCTTGGTGACGCCCTGCTGCCTCGCCACGTAGTTACAGGTCACGATGATGTACTTCTGCTGAATGCCTGACGGTATCAGAAACACCCGCGTGTCATCTACGTGATCATGACTTTTAACATATTTTCCGGTGACGCCGCAACATAGACTTTCCAGAGTGGCTGCCATGTTTTATGAGCCAGCATATTTTATGACACAGGTGTCAAACTCAAGGCCCGGGGGCCAGAGTTGGTCATGCCACATCCGTTAATGCGGCCCACGAAAGCCCTGAAATAATGAGTCAATAAAGCATTTTACCACATACTAAATGTAATCGCCCGGAAAAGGGTGGAGACCCTGCCCCAAGTGGAGGAGTTCAAGTACCTCAGAGTCTTGTTCACGAGTGAGGGAAGAGTGGATAACACTAAATTGGCCCTGGTGTGTGAATGTTGTCTATCGTACTGGCCCTGTGATGAGGTGGCGACTTGTCCAGGGTGTACACCGCCTTCCGCCAGTGAGCAGCTGGGATAGGCTCCAGCATCCCCTGTGACCCCGTAAGGCAGTGGTCCCCAACCTTTTTTTATCCGCGGACACTTAATAATTTTATTTTCTTTTTTTTTTCTTCTTTGTCATGAAAAAGGGACGTTTGAGTCATGATAAAAGGAGGTTTTTGTGGTTGGTGCACTAATTGTAAGTGTATATTGTGTTTTTTATGTTGATTTAATTAAAACAAATTTTTTTTTTTTTTTTTAATAAAAAATTCTTCTGCGGCCCGGTGGTTGGGGACCACTGCCGTAAGGGACAAGCGGTAGAAAAATGGATGGATGTATTTATCCCATGTTTAAAAGGCTTTAATTATGTTCAGAACAACTTTTTAGACGGTCATAACCCTAGTGTGTGAATGTTGTCTATCTTTGTTGGCCCTAAGATGAGATGGCGACTTGTCCAGGGTGAACCCCACCTTCCGCTCGAATGCAGCTGAGATAGGCTCCAGCACCCCCCGCCTCCCCAAAAAAGGGACAAGCTTTAGAAAATGGATGGATGGATGTATTATTCCATGTTTAAAAAGGCTTTAATTATGTTCGAAACAACTTTTTAAACGGTCATAACCTTAGTGTGTGAATGTTGTCTATCTGTGTTGGCCCTGCGATAAGGTGACGACTTGTCCAGTGTGTACCTCGTCTTCCGCCCGTGTGCAGCTGGGATAGGCTCCAGCACCCCCGCACCCCCAAAAAAGGGACAAGTAGTAGAAAATGGATGGATGGATGGATGGATATTTATACAATATAGGTTGATTGGCAACACTAAATGGTCCCTAGTGTGTGAATGTTGTCTGTCTATCTGTGTTGGCCCTGTGATGAGGTGGCGACTTGTCCAGGGTGTACACCGCCTTCTGCCCAAATGCAGCTGGGATAGGCTCCAGCACCCCCCGTCACCCCAAAAAAGGGACAAACGGTAGAAAATGGATGGATGGATGTATTATTCCATGTTTAAAAAGGCTTTAATTATGTTCGGAACAACTTTTTAGATGGTCATAACCTTAGTGTGTGAATGTTGTCTATCTGTGTTGGGCCTGCCATGAGATGGCGACTTGTCCAGGGTGTACCCCGCCTTCCGCCCGTGTGCAGCTGGGATAGGCACCAGCACCCCCACGTCCCCAAAAAAGGGACAAGTAGTACAAAATGGATGACTATTTATACAATATAGGTTGATTGGCAACACTAAATGGTCCCTAGTGTGTGAATGTTGTCTATCTGTGTTGTCCCTGTGATGAGGAAGAAACTTGTCCAGGGTGAACCCCACCTTCCGCTCGAATGCAGCTGAGATAAGCTCCAGCACCCCCGTGTCCCCAAAAGAGGGACAAGCGGTAGAAAATGGATGGATGGATGTATTATTCCATGTTTCAAAAAGGCTTTAATTATGTTCGAAACAACTTTTTAGACGGTCATAACCCTAGTGTGTGAATGTTGTCTATCTGTGTTGGCCCTGCCATGAGGTGGTGACTTGTCCGGGTGTACGGCGCCTTCAGCCCATGTGCAGCTGAGATAGGCTCCAGCACCCCCATGTCCCCAAAAACGGGACAAGCGGTAGAAAATGGATGGGTGGATGTGTTATTCCATGTTTAAAAAGGCTTTAATTATGTTCGGAACAACTTTTTAGACGGTCCTAACCTTAGTGTGTGAATGTTGTCTATTTATCAGTGTTGGCCCTGCCATGAGGTGGCGACTTGTCCAGGGTGTACCTCGCCTTCCGCCCGTGTGCAGCTGGGATAGTCTCCAGCACCCCCGCCTCCCCAAAAAAGGGACAAGCGGTAGAAAATGGATGGAGGGATGGTTTATTCCATGTTTAAAAAGGCCTTAATTATGTTCGAAACAACTTTTTAGACGGTCATAACCCTTGTGTGTAAATGTTGTCTATCTGTCTGTGTTAGCCCTAAGATGAGGTGGCGACTTGTCCAGTGTGTACCTCATCTTCCGCCCGTGTGCAGCTGGGATAGGCTCCAGCACCCCCCGCACCCCCAAAAAAGGGACAAGTAGTAGAAAATGGATGGATGGATATTTCTACAATATAGGTTGATTGGCAACACTAAATGGTCCCTAGTGTGTGAATGTTGTCTGTCTATCTGTGTTGGCCCTGTGATGAGGTGGCGACTTGTCCAGGGTGTACACCGCCTTCCACTCGTGTGCAGCTGGAATAGGCTCCAGCACCCCCGCGTCCCCAAAAAAGGGACAAGCGGTAGAAAATGGATGGATGGATGTATTATTCCATGTTTAAAAAGGCTTTAATTATGTTCGAAACAACTTTTTAGACGGTCATAACCCTAGTGTGTGAATGTTGTCTGTCTGTCTGTGTTGGCCCTAAGATGAGGTGGCGACTTGTCCAGGGTGTACAATGCCTTCCGCCCAAGTGCAGCTGGGATAGGCTCCAGCACCCCCCGCTGCCTCAAAAAAGGGACAAGTGGTAGAAAATGGATGAGTGGATGGATATTGATACAATATAGGTGCGTCGGGTGGGGTGGGCGGGGTTTCATGCTAGCGGGGGTGTATAATGTAGCCCGGAAAAGTTAGGGATGCATGGGGTTCTGGGTATTTGTTCCGTTGTGTTTATGTTGTGTTACAGTGCGGATGTTCTCCCGAAATGTGTTTGTCATTCTTGTTTGGTGTGGGTTCACAGTGTGGCGCATATTAGTAACAGTGTTAAAGTTGTTTATATCACAACTTTCAGTGTAACCTGTATGGCAAGTTTTAGAGGACTGTAAAAGCTTTGCCATCAGGGCACGCCCTCTATATTATCGATTAGGTGCTCTATATTATCGATTAGGTGTAAATCGGAGAATGTTGGTCCAGGGTGATTTCTGAGAGAGGCATTAATCTTCGGAAATCTCTCGGGATACTCGGGGGGTCGGAAATTTTGCAGCTGAGCCACATTAGAGTGATCAAAGAGCCGCAGGTTGCCGACCCCTGCCCTAGTGTGTGAATGTTGCCTGTCTATCTGTGTTGGCCCTGCGGCGAGGTGGCGACTTGTCCGGGGTGTACCCCGCCTTCTGCTCGTGTGCAGCTGGGATAGGCTCCAGCAACCCCAAAAGGGACTAGCAGTAGAAAATGGATGGATGAATGTATTATTCCATGTTTAAAACTACTTTTTAGACAGTCATAAACAGTTTTATCATGCTCCAACAATAAAAATATTTGATTTATTACTAATAATCCTACTTTGCGGGAATGTGTTTGCCACGGTCAGGCTTGGAACCAACTGGATGACACAAATGAGTGAGTTCATACCTAAAGGGACGTCTCTCAATGCCGGGTTTCTGAGCATTTCCACCTGAGCATAGAAGCAATCCAGGTCAAAATGCAAAATGACTTTGTGCGTCAGGAAGTTGGAACCTGAAAATGACAAAAAAAAAAAATGAACAGAAGCATTTGCATATACACACACAAAATATAACACTTTTTGACCTTTTAAGCTCTGGGATGTGTTTGGGCAGAGGTGGGTAAAGTAGCCAAAAATTGTACTCAAGTAAGAGTACTTTAGACCAGGGGTCGGGAACCTTTTGGCCTGAGAGAGCCATGAAAGCCAAATATTTTAAAATGTATTTCTGTGAGAGCCATATAATATTTTTTAACACTGAATACAACCAAATGTGTGCATTTTTAAGTAAGACCAACATGTTTAGAGTATAATATAATAAATCTCCTATTCTTTTTAATAACATTCTTATTCTGAAGTTAACCAATAATAAATCAAATACTTCTTACCATTAATGCGACTTCTTGAACAAGTCTGGTAGAAAACAAATAGATGGATAAAATGCACGAGAATGTTTTTTTTTTAACAGTATTTTTAGCACTGTGATTACTAGCGGAATTATTCATATTTATCATGTTAAGCCAGGGGTGTCCAAACTTTTTCCACTGAGGGCCGCACACTGAAAAGTCAGAGCAAGCGGGGGCAATTTTAATAATTTTTATCTTAAAAACCAATACAATATATGTATAAAAAATATACATTTAGGCCTCCACTCTGTTATGATCGCGGGGACCCCAAAGTATTTTGGTCAAAAAAAATATTAAAAATGTGTCATTATTCAGTATTATAATTTGTATTATTATGCACGTTTTAAATCTCGAGACCAGGGGTGCCCATTACGTCGATCGCGAGCTACCAGTCGACCGCGGGGGGTGTGTCAGTCGATCTCCAGCCAGGCTTTTAAAAAAAATAGACCTAAAAATGAGTGATCATCAATCTTCACCAAGACGTCACTTAAATGACATTCACGGTACCGGAGGGTCTTGTGAGATGACGCTGGCTGCTGCAAGATCATTATTATGAAAATATGACCGAGAGGAAGGCGAGAAACACTTTTTATTTCAACAGACTCTCGCGCCGTACCTTCCGTCAAAACTCTAAAGGCCGACTGCACATTTCCTATCTTCACAATAAAAGCCCTGCTTCATGCTGCCTGCGCTAACTAAATACAGAGTCTCGGAAAACTGGCGTGCACAAGCGATCCCTCAGAAAGCTGGCGTGCACATCACTTGTGCACGCCAGCTTTCCGAGACTCTTATTTTGTTAGCGCAGGCAGCATGAAGCAGGGCTTTTATTGTGAAGATAGGAAATGTGCAGTCGGCCTTTAGAGTTTTAACGGAAGGGACGGCGCGAAAGTCTGTTGAAATAAAAAGTGTTTCTCGCCTTCCTCTCTGTCATTTTTTCATAATAATGAACTGGCAGCAGCCAGCGTCATCTCACAAGACCCTCGGGTGCCGTGAATGTCAATCAAGCAAGCTACGGAATTTGCCGCCAATGTTTTTCTTGTAAAGTGTATGGAAGCTGGATGAATTAGATGCCAAAAACCAACCACTTTCATGTGCTTTTGTACGGAAAGGACAACTTTTTTTCTCCTCCATTTGAAAATGTGGGCGTTATCATCATTACTGTCTGATTCCAATCAATGCAAGTCATCAGAATCAGGTAATACACCAACTTATATTCTTGTCTTCGTGAAAGAAAGACATCTATATGTGTTACACATGCTTGTATTATCATTAAACACATTTAACTTGTTTACAAAAATGTCTCTTTCATAAATAAATAAATATAAATGATATATATAAATGAGGTAGATCCCCTCGAGTTGGTCAATTGAAAAGTAGCTCGCCTGCAGAAAAAGTGTGGGCACCCCTGCTCTAGATCAACATTAGAAAAAAAAAAAATAGAAAAAAAACAAAATATGCAATATTTTCACCCAATAACTTTTTTAGGTGGAATATTTGAGAATATATAATCATTGGAGCCGTAGTTTTGGATTTTGATTCATTATTTTTTGAGCAATGACACTTAAAAACAAATCACACTAAAATAATTGGGGATCCAAAAGTGTCCTACTTATTAAAGTGTTAAAAAATAAATTATACATTTTATTTACTGTTTACTTTTAGCACAATCATCTCGATCAACTTCAGATATATCCGTCAATTTTAAGTGTTATTGTTGTTTATGTTTTGTTTGTTTTAGGCTCTCCTTTTAAAAAAAAAAAAAAAACAGCTCAGTTTTTTGTGGTAAAACACAAAATATGCAACATTTTCCCCCAAAAATATATCAAAGTGGAATATTTAATGTGATGTAATCGAAGCCTTGCATAGGTCAATAATTCAAAATGACATAGATTTTTATTCATTATTATTTTTTAAAGAAAGAAACAGCCTGCATGGCAGCTTTGTGTTATAAGAGTAAGCATTGCAACATTTTTTGTTACATTTGACCTGTTTGCTCTTTTATACCACTTTTGATGTTTTTAATTTTTTTTTAATTGTATTCTTAAAATGTGCCGTGGGGCCGTTAAAAAATGACCCACGGGCCGCACTTTGGACAGCCCTGTGTTAAGCAATGTCAGCTAAGATTTATCTGAGAGCCAGATGCAGTCATCAAAAGAGCCACATCTGGCTCTAGAGCCATAGGTTCCCTACCCCTGCTTTAGAGATGTATTACTCAAGTAAAAGTAAGGAGTAGTCACTCAAATACTTGAGTAAAAGTAAACAGTATGTTGTGAAAAAACTACTCAAGTATTGAGTAACTGATGAGTAATCTGTTTGTTTAATGATGACGGCAACAAGTAATGCACAAAAATAGCAGTGAACAAATTCAGAGCCAGAAATAACTCTTAAGCAACTAAAACAATAATATATATTAAATAATATATATTTGGTTTTACACTGTATTGAAAATTTTTTTTAAAATGAATTTTACCTTTGCAATCTCATTATACTATTGGCTAATTTTATATTCATAAATGTAAGTTTCTCAATACCCGACCTGTTTTTTGTTCCTTTAAAAAAGATTTAGAACTCTACATTAAAACACTCTAACAACCAAAAAGCTGTGAAAACGATGATGCTGTGTTCCAAATTTAAGTGTTATTTATTGAGATTGAGTGAGTCTATGGCTTTGCACTTTGTTTATTTTATATATATATATTTTTGCATTCTATTTTAGTTTACTTTGAGTCTCCAACCCCCTGGTGCTGTTTTGTGGGGTTTTTACACAGTTTTGTACTGTTTT
>NC_084611.1:8524195-8581695 GCF_033978795.1 Nerophis ophidion | reverse complement strand
GCGTGCTCGGCTGGTTACAAAACACATTCCCGTTCGGGGAAGTACGTGGTTGACGTTTCCAAACCGAGGACCGATTTGGAGTACGACCCAATGTCCAACTTTTCTGCTGACTTCGGATCTTACAAGTCATCGCATAAAGCGCCAAAAGGCAAACGCGTGCCTGGAAACCATCAGGACCCGGCGTTCCGCCCTGCCGCCCCTGTGACATTGGACGACGACAGCGTCCTGATTATCGACGCGCCGTGCTCGCCGGACCGGAAGCCCGCCGGCTGTGACGCTGACAAGAAGCAGCACCAGGAGAAGAGCGCTGGCGAGTGTGAAGCGTCGGCAGGAAGCGTGATTGACTTGACAGGATGTTTGGAGGACCCTGGGGGCCAGAGTCTCTCGTCTGCTGAAGATGAATGCTGCACCTTAGAGGAAAACCAAAATGCATACAGTGTTGAAGAAGTCATCAAGCCCACCGAGTACACCGCCCAGTGCTCTTCTCCCATTGACGCGTGCAATACATCCGACAGCCACCCGGCGGCAGAAGAGGAATCTGTAAGCACAAGTCTCGAATCTTCTTCCCTCGCTGCTTGTGAGCATCTGTTGTCCAAAGGCGGCAGCAGAGAAGTTATCGTGATTGACTCGAGCGCTGACGAGGAAGAGAACGGCTACTCTGGCGTGGATCTGTCGGACAGCGACCCTGAAGAGGAGTGCTACCGCATCTTCATGGAGGCCAAGGAGAGTGGCGACCAAGAGCAGCCAGAAGTAAATGGGTTTATACTTTTGTAGTGCTTTACTACCTTTTTAATAGAGATGTCCGATAATATCAGACTGCCTATATCATGGGTGTCAAACTCTGGCCCGCCGGTAACAGCACATTCACCGCTAATACTCATACTTGCCAACCCTCCCGATTTTCCCGGGAGACTCCCGAAGTTTAGTGCCCTTCCCGAAAATCTCCCTGGGCAACCATTCTCCCGATTTACACCCGGACAACAATATTGGGAGCGTGCCTTAAAGGCACTGTCCTCTACAACAGTGGTCCCCAACCACCGGGCCGTGGCCCGATTGGTACCTGGCCGCGGAAGAATTTCTTATATTAAATCAACATAAAAAACACAATATACACTTACAAATAGTGCACCAACCACAAAAAACTCCCTTTTTCATGACAAAGAAAAAAAAGGACACCCCACCCCCCCGGACAACAATATTGGGAGCGTGCCTTAAAGGCACTGTCCTCTACAACAGTGGTCCCCAACCACCGGGCCGTGGCCCGATTGGTACCGGGCCGCGGAAGAATTTTTTATAAAAAAAAATAATTAAAAAAAAATTTTTTTTTATATTAAATCAACATAAAAAACACAATATACACTTACAAATAGTGCACCAACCACAAAAAAACTCCCTTTTTCATGACAAAGAAAAAGGACACCCCACCCCCGGACAACAATATTGGGAGCGTGCCTTAAAGGCACTGTCCTCTACAACAGTGGTCCCCAACCACCGGGCCGTGGCCCGATTGGTACCTGGCCGCGGAAGAATTTTTTATAAAAAAAAAAAAAAATTTTTTTTTTTTTTTTCATATTAAATCAACATAAAAAACACAATATACACTTACGAATAGTGCACCAACCACAAAAAACTCCCTTTTTCATGACAAAGAAAAAAGACACCCCACCCCCCGGACAACAATATTGGGAGCGTGCCTTAAAGGCACTGTCCTCTACAACAGTGGTCCCCAACCACCGGGCCGTGGCCCGATTTGGTACCGGGCCGCGGAAGAATTTTTTATAAAAAAAAAAAAAAAATTTTTTTTTTTTTTTTTTATATTAAATCAACATAAAAAAGACAATATACACTTAGTGCACCAACCACAAAAAACTCCCTTTTTCATGACAAAGAAAAAAAAAGGACACCCCACCCCCGGACAACAATATTGGGAGCGTGCCTTAAAGGCACTGTCCTTTACAACAGTGGTCCCCAACCACCGGGCCGTGGCCCGATTTGGTACCTGGCCGCGGAAGAATTTTTTATTAAAAAAAAAAAAAAAAAAATTTTTTTAATTTTTTTTTTATATTAAATCAACATAAAAAACACAATATACACTTACAAATAGTGCACCAACCACAAAAAACTCCCTTTTTCATGACAAAAACGTCCCTTTTTCATGACAAAGAAAAAAAAGGACACCCCACCCCCGGACAACAATATTGGGAGCGTGCCTTAAAGGCACTGTCCTCTACAACAGTGGTCCCCAACCACCGGGCCGTGGCCCGATTTGGTACTGGGCCGCGGAAGAATTTTTTATTAAAAAAAAAAAATTTTTTTTTTTTTTTTTCATATTAAATCAACATAAACACAATATACACTTACAAATAGTGCACCAACCACAAAAAACTCCCTTTTTCATGACAAAGAAGAAAATAAAGGACACCCCCCCACCCCCCCGGACAACAATATTGGGAGCGTGCCTTAAAGGCACTGTCCTTTACAACAATGGTCCCCAACCACCGGGCCGTGGCCCGATTTGGTACCGGGCCGCGGAAGAATTTTTTATAAAAAAAAAAAAAAAAATTTTTTTTTTTTTTTTTTTATGTTAAATCAACATAAAAAACACAATATACACTTAGTGCACTAACCACAAAAACTCCCTTTTTCATGACAAAAACGTCCCTTTTTCATGACAAAGAAAAAAAAGGACACCCCACCCCCGGACAACAATATTGGGAGCGTGCCTTAAAGGCACTGTCCTCTACAACAGTGGTCCCCAACCACCGGGCCGTGGCCCGATTTGGTACTGGGCCGCGGAAGAATTTTTTATTAAAAAAAAAAAATTTTTTTTTTTTTTTTCATATTAAATCAACATAAACACAATATACACTTACAAATAGTGCACCAACCACAAAAAACTCCCTTTTTCATGACAAAGAAGAAAATAAAGGACACCCCCCCACCCCCCCGGACAACAATATTGGGAGCGTGCCTTAAAGGCACTGTCCTTTACAACAATGGTCCCCAACCACCGGGCCGTGGCCCGATTTGGTACCGGGCCGCGGAAGAATTTTTTATAAAAAAAAAAAAAAAAATTTTTTTTTTTTTTTTTTTTATGTTAAATCAACATAAAAAACACAATATACACTTAGTGCACTAACCACAAAAACTCCCTTTTTCATGACAAAAACGTCCCTTTTTCATGACAAAGAAAAAAAAGGACACCCTACCCCCGGACAACAATATTGGGAGCGTGCCTTAAAGGCACTGTCCTTTACAACAGTGGTCCCCAACCACCGGGCCGTGGCCCGATTTGGTACCGGGCCGCGGAAGAATTTTTTATTAAAAAAAAAAAAATTTTTTTTTTTTTTTCATATTAAATCAACATAAAAAACACAATATACACTTACAAATAGTGCACCAACCACAAAAAACTCCCTTTTTCATGACAAAAACGTCCCTTTTTCATGACAAAGAAGAAAAAGAAAAAAAAGGACACCCCCCCACCCCCCCAGACAACAATATTGGGAGCGTGCCTTAAAGGCACTGTCCTTTACAACAGTGGTCCCCAACCACCGGGCCGTGGCCCGATTTGGTACCGGGCCGCGGAAGAATTTTTTATAAAAAAAAAAAAAAAATTTTTTTTTTTTTTTTTATATTAAATCAACATAAAAAACACAATATACACTTAGTGCACCAACCACAAAAAACTCCCTTTTTCATGACAAAGAAAAAAAGACACCCCACCCCCAGACAACAATATTGGGAGCGTGCCTTAAAGGCACTGTCCTTTACAACAGTGGTCCCCAACCACCGGGCCGTGGCCCGATTTGGTACCGGGCCGCGGAAGAATTTTTTATAAAAAAAAAAAAAATATATATATATATATATTTTTTTTATATTAAATCAACATAAAAAACACAATATAAACTTACAAATAGTGCACCAACCACAAAAACTCCCTTTTTCATGACCAAAACGTCCCTTTTTCATGACAAAGAAGAAAAAGAAATAAAAGGACACCCCACCCCCCGGACAACAATATTGGGAGCGTGCCTTAAAGGCACTGTCCTTTACAACAGTGGTCCCCAACCACCGGGCCGTGGCCCGATTGGTACCGGGCCGCGGAAGAATTTTTTATATAAAAAAAAAAAAATTTTTTTTTTTTTTTTTATATTAAATCAACATAAAAAACACAATATACACTTACAAATAGTGCACCAACCACAAAAAACTCCCTTTTTCATGACAAAAACGTCCCTTTTTCATGACAAAGAAAAAAAAAAAAAAAAAAAAACACCCCCCCACCCGGGCCGCGGGACAAATTATTAAGCGTTGACCGGTCCGCGGATACAAAAAGGTTGGGGACCACTCCTCTACAACATGTCGTCACGTCCTCTGTTCCTCCATATAAACAGCGTGTTTGCCAAGTCACATAATATATGCGGCTTTCACACACACATACATGGTCAATAGCCATACAGGTCACACTAAGGGTGGTCGTATAAACAACTTTAACATTGTTACAAATATGCGCCACACTGTGAACCCACACCAAACAAGAATGACAAAACACATTTCGGGAGAACCGCACCGTAACACAACAGAACAAATACCCAGAAGAACCCCTTGCAGCACTAACTCTTCCGGAATGCTACAATATACACCCCCCGCTACCACCAAACCCCGCCCACCTAATTTCTATTTTATTTTCGAATTTATTAGCCTGTGGAAAAAGTTAATGTTGATATTTACCTCAGAAGGCTGCAAATACAAAAGAAGCATTAATTTGTTTAATTACATTTTATTTAATATACCATTGATGTTTTTTCGTTTTGTTTTTTGAAAGTTGATTTTGCACTATTTCGTTATATAAGCTCTGCCTGTTCCATGGGAGGAAGCCCGAGTACCCTGAGGGAACCCACGCAGTCACGGAGAGAACATGCAAACTCCACAGAGAAAAATCCCGAGCCCGGGATTGAACTCAGGACCTTTGTATTGTGAGGCAGATGCACTAACCCCTGGTCCACCGTGCTGCCCTATTTAAGCCTTGCTTGTTAAATATTCATTGCAAAACTTGTTTGGGTCCCTATTTGAAGGTTAATTTGTTCAACCTTGGCTTTGTTCAGTTTTAAATTTTGGCCCACTCTGTATTTGAGTTTGACACCCCTGGCCTATATTATCGGCCGATAAATGCTATACAATGTAATATCGGAAATTATCGGTATCTGTTTCAAAAAGTAAAATATATGACTTTTTACAACGCCGCTGTACGGAGTGGTACACGGACGTAGAGAGTAGTACAGAGCACCAATAAACCTTAAAGGCACTGCCTTTCCGTGCCGGCCCATTCACATATGACTTTTCACACAAAGTGAATGCAAGGCATACTTAAAGTTAAGTTAAAGGCCTACTGAAAGCCACTACTAGCGACCACGCAGTCTGATAGTTTATACATCAATGATGAAATATTAACATTGCAACACGTGCCAATACGGGCCTTTTTAGTTGACTAAATTGCAATTTTAAATTTCCCGCCGATTTCTTGTTGAAAATGTCACGTGACGTCACGGACTGTGAGGAAATATTAGCGCTGCACCAAACACGGCTAAAAGTCGTCTCTGTTCATGGTGTAATTACCCAGTATTTTGGACATCGGTGTTGCTGAATCTTTTGCAATTTGTTCAATTAATAATGGAGACGTCATAGAAGAATGCTGTTGGTGGAAAGCGGTAGATTGCAGCTGTCTTTAGCACCGAGACAGCCGGTGTTTCTTTGTTTGTTGTGAAGCGAACATGTTTTCTCTACGTCAACCAGCATATTTTTGGATGGGGAATTTGTGATATATATCTTACCGGAGACATCAATGGATTATTCGTCGTCCTGCGGCAGCTGTCATGTCAAAAAAGGCAGCTGTGAGCTTGGCTCCTCTGCTTCTCTCTGAGACACTGGCGTGTTCACCCCAGCCATCCGACCCCGAGGTATGCCTTTACAATCTTTAAAATCTCACTAAAACACTATTAAAACAATAAGCAGATAAGGGATCTTTCAGAATTATCCTAGTAAATGTGTCTAATTACATCTGAATCGCTCACAATGCAATCTCCCCCCCCCTCCCCCCCTCCACTAGTCCTTCGTTATCAATTTCCTCAGCCACAAATCTTTCATCCTCGCTCAAATTAATGGGGAAATTGTCGTTTTCTAGCTCTTTTTGTTGGATGCTCCCATTATAAACAATGTGAGGATGTTGCCTCTACTGCTACTTCCGGTACAGGCAAAGCTTTTTTATTAGCGACTAAAAGTTGCGAACTTTATCGTCGCAACTACTAAATCCTTTCAGCAAAAATATGGCAATATCTCGAAATGATCAAGTATGACACATAGACTGGACCTGCTATCCCCGTTTAAATAAGAAAATGTAATTTCAGTAGGCCTTTAAGTTACCAATGCTTGTCACACACACACACACACACACACACACACTAGGTGTGGTGAAATTTGTCCTGTGCATTTGACCCATCTCCTTGATCACCCCCTGGGAGGTGAGGGGAGCAGTGGGCAGCAGTGGTGCTGCGCCCGGGAATCATTTATGGTGATTTAACCCCCAATTCCAAACCTTGATGCTGAGTGCCAAGCAGGGAGGTAATGGGTCCTTTTTTTTTTTTTTAATAGTCTTTGGTATGACTCGGCCGGGGTTTGAACTCCCGACCTACCCATCTCAGGGCGGACACTCTAACCACTAGGCCACTGAGTAGGTTAGAGTGGTCAACTTGGTCAACAGCCATACAGGTCACACAGAGTGGCCGTATAAACAACTTTAACACTGTTTAAAAATATGCGCCACACTGTGAACCCACGCCAAACAAGAATGACAAAACACATTTTGGGAGAACATCCGCACCATAACACAACAGAACAAATACCCAGAAACCCTTTCTGCACTAACTCTTCCGGGACGCTACAGTATACACCCCCCGGTACCTCCAACCCCACCCACCTCAACCTCCTCATGCTCTCTCAGGGAGAGCATGGCCCAAATCCAAGCTACTGTTTTAAGGCATGTTTAGAAAAAAAATAATTCACTTTGTGACCTCAATAATAAATGTGGCAATGCCATGTTGGCATTTTTTTTCCATAACTTGAGTTGATTTATTTTGGAAAACCTTGTTACAATGTTTAATGCATCCAGCAGGGCCATCCATCCATCCATCATCTTCCACTTATCCGAGGTCTGGTCGCGGGGGCAGCAGCCTAAGCAGGGAAGCCCAGACTTCCCTCTCCCCAGCCACTTCGTCTAGCTCTTCCCAGGGGGTCCCGAGGCGTTCCCAGGCTAGCCGGGAAACATAGTCTTCCCAGCGTGTCCTGGGTCTTCCCCGTGGCCTCCTACCGGTTGGACGTGTCCTAAACACCTCCCTAGGGAGGCGTTCGGGTGGCATCCTGACCAGATGCCTGAGCCACCTCATCTGGCTCCTCTACAGCGGGGCATCACAATGAAATTAGGCATAATAATGTGTTACTGCCAAGACTGTATATATCAGTATCGTTTGATATCGGAATCGGTAATTAAGAGTTGGACAATGTCAGAATATCAGGTATCGGCAAAAACCCTATTATCGGACATCTTTACTTAAAATTATGGCCGCCCGACTTTTATATCTTATACATAAATATGCATAAAACTGAAACCGAGTGAATGAAGAGAGGCTAGGGTTTAGGCGGGGGGTGTATATTGTAGCGTCCCGGAAGAGTTAATGCTGCAAGGGATCCTGGGTAATTTTTCTGTTTGTTTTATGGTGCGGATGTTCTCCCAGAATGTTTTTTTGGTGTGGGATCACAGTGTGGCGCAAATTTGTAACAGTGTTAAAGTTGTTTATACGGCCACCCTCAGTGTGACCTGTATGGCTGTTGACCAAGTCTGCATTGCATTCACTTGTGTGTGAAAAGCCGTAGATATTATGTGATTGGGCCAACACGCAAAGGCAGTGCCTTTAGGTTTATTGGCTCTCTGTACTTCTCCCTACGTCCGTGTACACTGCGGCGTTTTAAAAAGTCATAAATTTTACTTTTTGAAACCGATGCCGATAATTTCCGATATTACATTTTAAAGCATTTACTGGCCGATAATATCGGCAGTCTGATATTATCGGGCATCCCTAGTATAAAATATAAAAATCGCAGTTAAGTTTTCCTGTCAAAATTCCGGGCCATAATTTCAAGTCTTTGAACAAACTCTTAACTCCTGTTTCTGTTGTTAGATTGAGCCTATGGGTGTGGCCAAGCCTGAAATTCCGACCGTCAAACCCCCAGAGCTACCAGCCAAGAGGAGGATTGCTCATAAGGCCGAAGATACCGAGGTGTTCAACACTCTACACGTGTGACATGACGACTCTGTTGTCCATAAGATGAGTTCATTGCAAACAATTTGGCGAGGGTTAACACGTTTGAGTTTCACACCTACCGCTGAGTAGCAACATTTTAAAGCACGCGCAGAGGTAGATGCAGTCCTTTCGGAATGCTTCAAAGTAGGACTGGACGATCTGGCCTTTTTTTAATATCTCGATAATTTTAGGCCATGTCACGATACACGATATATATCTCCATATTTTGCCTTAGCCTTGAATGAACACTTGATGCATATAATCACAGCAGTATGATGATTCTGTGTGTCTACATTCAAACATTCTTCTTCATCCTACTTTTAAAGGGGAACATTTGAATGGCTGCTATTTTTAGAATATTTAAAAAAAAAAAAAAATCCCAGGTACCCCTTGGCATACCTTCAAGTACCCCCATTTGAGAACCACTGCTCTAAAACCCAATGAATAAGATGCAACACTTCATGATCAAATTGTAAAACCTTCATCAACATCCTTCTCTTCAGCTTCCAGTGGCCAAGAGGAGACCACAACCACAAGTCCTAGTTCCTCTACGAGGACCGACGCCGGCCTTCACGGCCTCCCAGCTTTCCGCCGCGCCAAAGATTCAGCAGATTCAGCAGAAGGCGTCCATGCTGACCGCCTCCGTGAAAGGTGGCCAAGCGTTCCTCTCCATCGGTCCAAGGAAGCCAGAGAGCCTATTGAGCGCGTCCGTCAACACTCCACCTGCTGCTCAGCAAAACAAGAGTTTGTCTTTGCATTTTGCTTTAACTTCTAGCTCTTTAGTAGTTTTGGTTTACCACTTTTAAACTAAGGTCAGCGGTGCCACAGTAGTGTACTCGGAAGGGTCAAACAACCCTGATAACGTCTCAAAAGTGCATTTAGTAACAGCTTTGTCTGTAGTCTTCCCTCTCCATTGCACTTCAAAGTTTGTAGCTTGACTCTATTGCCGGTTTTTGGTCATCAAAATGTTATTTTAAAGGGGTTTTTGGCTTAAGTGAAGCATATTGAACTGGCTAAATGAACTAGAAACATCAATACTTGAGTAGTATTGACCAATAGATGATACCAAATGAACTAGAAATATCAATACTTGAGTAGTATTGACTAATAGATGATACCAAACCAATCAGAGCAATCTGTTCAGTATCGTGAAGTGAATTATTTTCAGCCTCAGCCAGGTGTGTAAAGGTGACCGTGTTGGTGGTACTTCAATGCTCGAGAGCTCTAATAGTGTTTGAGACCCCATGTTTAGAAGGTCATAAACCGTTAATGTTCTCGCGGTGAACATATTTAAATTGGAATAATTCTTAATTCACGAAAATGTATTTATTAGGTAAAAGTGATTGCCATTTCTTTTGTGTCAACAAATTGTCATAATGAGTTAATTCACATTATCATAGGCTTGGAAGACATGAAAAGCAACAAAACACTGGTTTATTATTAGGCTGTTTATTGTTAAAGATAAGCACTTTAATATTGAACAGTGCAACATGAACTTCGAAAATAAAATACAAAAATAAATACCCAAATGGAAAAAACCTCAATGGGAAAATCTGTCGTCCTTAACTTGATGAAAACACCACCAAGTTGTAACTTAAGGTCTTTCTCACTTAATGCTCAGACTAAACAACTGAAACGCAATACAACTTTATATCTAAACCTCTACTGTGAGAGAAATGTGATCCGCCGTAAAAACAGTGCATTTTATTTAGAAAATTAACCCGGTGTTTTATTTTGTACACTACTTCCTGTCCCGCACGATCCGTTCTGCTCTGTGCGGAATTGATGTGCCGTGCTCAATTGATGTGCTGTGCTCCGACGTCTGGCAAAAACAGAAGCTGACACATTGAATAATAGAATATTGCGTTTTTTTGAAATATTACCCATATTAAATGCTGAATAAGTGGACGGCGACTAGACCATAACTCACAGGTTCAAGTTCTTCCATTTACAGTAATACAGTGACTGTGTGGGTGGTACTTCAATGCTCGAGAGCTCTAATAGTGTTTGAAACCTCATGTTTAGAAGGTTATAAACCATTAATGTTCTCGCGGTGAACATATTTAAATTTGAATAATTCTTAATTCCCGAAAATGTATTTACTACGGTCAATGAACAGCGATAAACGAGGCATAGTACTGTGCACAGTAACCGTGCACTTGTCCAACATGTAGATGCCGTACTATACAACAACCAGGGACGTGCACATGATTATAGAGGGGCAGGGGCTCAAAGTCAGAAAAAGGGCAGGAATTTTTTTTTTTGGTCCTTTACACAATATGGAAATTAATGTCAAATCAAATTCGCTAATAGTAAGCTAACTACTTAGCTGTGTGTCCTTTTGTAGGTAAAAGTGATTGCCATTTCTTTTGTGTCAACAAATTATTGTCATAATGAGTTAATTCACATTATCATAGGCTTGGAAGACATGAAAAGCAACAAAACACTGGTTTATTATTAGGCTATTTATTGTTAAAGATGAGCACTTTAATATTGAACAGTGCAACATGAACTCCGAAAATAAAATACAAAAATAAATACCCAAATGGAAAAAACCTCAATGGGAAAATCTGTCGTCCTTAACTTGATGAAAACACCATCAAGTTGTAACTTATGGTCTTTCTCACTTAATGCTCAGACTAAACAACTGAAACGCAATACAACTTTATATCTAAACCTCTACTGTGAGAGAAATGTGGTCCGCCGTAAACACAGCGCATTTTATTTAGAAAATTAACCCGGTGTTTTATTTTGTACACTACTTCCTGTCCCGCACGATCCGTTCTGCTCTGTGCGGAATTGATGTGCCGTGCTCAATTGATGTGCTGTGCTCCGACGTCTGGCAAAAACAGAAGCTGACACATTGAATAATAGAATAATATAGAATTTTTCTGAAATATTACCCATATTAAATGCTGAATAAGTGGACGGCGACTAGACCGTAACTCACAGGTTCAAGTTCTTCCATTTACAGTAATACAGTGACCGTGTGGGTGGTACTTCAATGCTCGAGAGCTCTAATAGTGTTTGAAACCCCATGTTTAGAAGGTCATAAACCGTTAATGTTCTCTCTGTGAACATATTTAAATTTGAATAATTCTTAATTCACGAAAATGTATTTATTACGGTCAATGATCAGCGATAAACGAGGCATAGTACTGTGCACAGTAACCGTGCACTTGTCCAACATATAGATGCCGTACTATACAACAACCAGGGACGTGCACATGATTATAGAGGGGCCGGGGCTCAAAGTCAGAAAAAGGGCAGGAATTTTTTTTTTTGGTCCTTTACACAATATGGAAATTAATGTAAAATCAAATTTGCTAATAGTGAGCTAACTACTTAGCTGTGTGTCCTTTGTAGGTAAAAGTGATTGCCATTTCTTTTGTGTCAACAAATTATTGTCATAATGAGTTAATTCACATTATCATAGGCTTGGAAGACATGAAAAGCAACAAAACACTGGTTTATTATTAGGCTATTGTTAAAGATGAGCACTTTAATATTGAACAGTGCAACATGAACTTCGAAAATAAAATACAAAAATAAATACCCAAATGGAAAAAAACCTCAATGGGAAAATCTGTCGTCCTTAACTTGATGAAAACACCATCAAGTTGTAACTTAAGGTCTTTCTCACTTAATGCTCAGACTAAACAACTGAAACGCAATACAACTTTATATCTAAACCTCTACTGTGAGAGAAATGTGATCCGCCGTAAAAACAGTGCATTTTATTTAGAAAATTAACCCGGTGTTTTATTTTGTACACTACTTCCTGTCCCGCTCTGTGCGGAATTGATGTGCCGTGCTCCGACGTCTGGCAAAAACAGAAGCTGACACATTGGATAATAGAATAATATTGCGTTTTTCTGAAATATTACCCATATTAAATGCTGAATAAGTGGACGGCGACTAGACCATAACTCACAGGTTCAAGTTCTTCCATTTACAGTAATACAGTGACCGTGTGGGTGGTACTTCAATGCTCGAGAGCTCTAATAGTGTTTGAAACCCCATGTTTAGAAGGTCATAAACCGTTGATGTTCTCTCGGTGAACATATTTAAATTTGAATAATTCTTAATTCCCGAAAATGTATTTATTACGGTCAATGAACAGCGATAAACGAGGCATAGTACTGTGCACAGTAACCGTGCACTTGTCCAACATGTAGATGCCGTACTATACAACAACCAGGGACGTGCACATGATTATAGAGGGGCAGGGGCTCAAAGTCAGAAAAAGGGCAGGAATTTTTTTTTTTGGTCCTTTACACAATATGGAAATTAATGTAAAATCAAATTTGCTAATAGTGAGCTAACTACTTAGCTGTGTGTCCTTTTTAGGTAAAAGTGATTGCCATTTCTTTTGTGTCAACAAATTATTGTCATAATGAGTTAATTCACATTATCATAGGCTTGGAAGACATGAAAAGCAACAAAACACTGGTTTATTATTAGGCTATTTATTGTTAAAGATAAGCACTTTAATATTGAACAGTGCAACATGAACTTCGAAAAAAAATAAAATAAATAAATACCCAAATGGAAAAAACTTAAATGTGAAAATCTGTCGTCCTTAACTTGATGAAAACACCATCAAGTTGTAACTTATGGTCTTTCTCACTTAATGCTCAGACTAAACAACTGAAACGCAATACAACTTTATATCTAAACCTCTACTGTGAGAGAAATGTGATCCGCCGTAAACACAGCAAATTTTATTTTGTACACTACTTCCTGTCCCGCACGATCCGTTCTGCTCTGTGCGGAATTGATGTGCTGTGCTCCGACGTCTGGCAAAAAAAGAAGCTGACAAATTGAATAATAGAATAATATTGCGTTTTTCTGAAATATTACCCATATTAAATGCTGAATAAGTGGACGGCGACTAGACCATAACTCACAGGTTCAAGTTGCTCCACTGTCACGTCTCCTCAGTCAGGGGCGCAGTTGGCTCTCAGTGTTAAAGTGCCAACATGACAGTTTTAATAACCAACTTTGTGCAAGTTTAGAGGTCACTTAGAGCTGATTGATGGATAGTTGGCAGAGCTCCTGGCTTTTGTTTTAGGATGTGTAGCGAAGCCAGTCCTCATGAAGTGGGCATTTACACAAGGGAGGTTCACCTAGGGCAGGGGTGTCAAACTTGTTGTAATTGAGGGCCACAACACAGTTATGGCTGCCCTCAGAGGGCCACTTGTAACAGTGAATGATATATACATTTTTAAGTTGCTTCATTAGCCATGCGATGAAGTGGCGACTTGTCCAGGGTGTACGCCGCCTTCCGCCCGAATGCAGCTGAGATAGGCTCCAGTAACCCCAAAAGGGAGAAGCGGTAGAAAATGGATGGATGGAAGTGGCTTGATTATAGAATTATTCATTATGTATTTCTACGTACACTGTAAGAAAAACGTGTAGATTTTAGAGTAATTTTTAGCTGCCGAAGTTTTACAATGGGGCGGCATAGCTCGGTTGGTAGAGTGGCCGTGCCAGCAACTTGAGGGTTGCAGGTTCGATTCCCGCTTCCACCATCCTAGTCATGGCCGTTGTGTCCTTGGGCAAGACACTTTACCCACCTGCTCCCAGTGCCGCCCACACTGGTTTAAATGTAACTTAGATATTGGGTTTCACTATGTAAAGCGCTTTGAGTCACTAGAGAAAAGCGCTATATAAATATAATTCACTTCAATGTAAATGGGAGAACAGTACAACTGTTTTACTGTAAAATCTATGGTTGTTTTTACAATGTATTACTGTAAATGGAAGATTACACTTTTACTTTGTGTTTTTATGGTAGAATTCTGGCAACTGAGCTAAAAGTTTTTACTGAAACATAATTTTTACATGGTACAATTTGATGGATAAGTTGCTTCAAAGTCATGAGTCAAGCAGATATTGAAGTACTTATTTTGATGTTTGGGATGTGCAATAATTAGAGATGTCTGATAATGGCTTTTTTGCCGATATTCCGATATTGTCTATCTCTTAATAACCTACTCAGTGGCCTGAGATCGGTAGGTTGGGAGTTCAAACCTCGGCCGAGTCATACCAAAGACTAAGACCGGGGGGTGTATACTGTAGCGTCCTGGAAGAGTTAGTGCTGCAAGGGTTTTTGGGTATTTGTTCTGTTAACAGTGTTATGGTGTGGATATCTCCCAAAATGTTTGTCATTCTTGTTTGGTGTGGGTTCACAGTGTGGCGCATATTTTCAACAGTGTTAAAGTTGTTTATACGGCCACCCTCAGTGTGACCTGTATGGCTGTTGACCACTCCAACCTACTCAGTGGCCTAGTGGTTGCAATGTACGCCCTGAGATCGGTAGGTTGGGAGTTCAAACCTCGGCCGAGTCATACCAAAGACTATAAAAAAAAAAATGGGACCCATTGCCTCCCTGCTTGGCACTCTGCGTCAAGGGTTGGAATTGGGGGTTAAATCACCATAAAGTATTCCCGAGCGTGGCACCGCTGCTGCCCACTGCTCCCCTCACCTCCCAGGGGATGGGTCAAATGCAGAGGACAAATTTCACCACACCTAGTACGTGTGTGACAATCATTGGTACTTTAACTTAATTACCAATTCCGATATACACAGTCGTGGAATTAACACATTATGATGCCTAATTAAACAAGTTATGGAAAAAAAATGCCGACATGGCACTACCATATTTATTGAAGTCACAAAAGTGCATTATTGTTTTTAACATGCCTCAAAACAGCAGCTTGGAATTTGGGACATGTTCTCCCTGAGAGAGCATGAGGAGGTTGGGTGGGAGCTTAGGGGTTGTATATTGTAGCGTCCCGGAAGAGTTAGGGCTGCAATGGGTTCTGGGTATTTTTTTATGTTGTGTTACGGTGCAGATGTTCTCCCGAAATGTGTTTGTCATTCTTGTTTGGTGTGGGTTCACAGTGTGGCACATATTTGTAACATTGTTAAAGTTGTTAATACGGCCACCCTCAGTGTAACCTGTATGGCTGTTGACCAAGTATGCCTTGCATTCAGTTGTGTGTGTGAAAAGCCGTAGATAACAGGGATTGGGCCGGCACGCAAACGCAGTGGCTTTAAGATTTATTGGCACTCTGTACTTCTCCCTACGTCCGTGTACCACTCCGCACAGCTGCCTTTTAAAAAGTCATTAATTTTACTTGTTGAAACTGATACCGATAAATTCCGATATTACATTTTAAAGCATTTATCGACCGATAAGATCTGCAGCCTGATATTCTCGGGCATGACTTGCGATAATACATTTGTTGCAATATTAGATTCCATCCATCCATCCATTTTCTACCGCTTATTCCCTTTCAGGGTCGCGGGGGGCGCTGGCGCCTATCTCAGCTACAGTCGGGTGGAAGGCGGGTTACACCCTGGACAAGTCGCCACCTCATCGCAGGGCCAACACAGATAGACAGACCACACTCACACACTAGGGCCAATTTGGTGTTGCCAATCAACCTATCCCCAGGTGCATGTCTTTGGAAGTGGGAGGAAGCCGGAGTACCCGGAGGGGAACCCACGCATTCACGGGGAGAACATGCAAACTCCACACAGAAAGATCCCGAGCCCGGATTTGAACCCAGGACTGCAGGACCTTCGTATTGTGAGGCAAACGCACTAAATTTAAATTTAAATAGACTCCCTTTTTAGACCAGTTGATCTGCCGTTTCTTTTCTTTTTCGTCTATGTCCCACTCTCCCTTGTGGAGGGGGTCCGGTCCGATCCGGTGGCCATGTACTGCTCGCCTGTGTATCGGCTGGGGACATCTCTGCGCTGCTGATCCGCCTCCGCTTGTGATGGTTTCCTGCTGGCTCCGCTGTGAACAGGACTCTCGCTGCTGTGTTGGATCCGCTTTGGACTGGACTCTCGCAACTGTGTTGGATCCATTGTGGATTGAACTTTCACAGTATCATGTTAGACCCGCTCGACATCCATTGCTTTCCTCCTCTCCAAGGTTCTCATAGTCATCATTGTCACCGACGTCCCACTGGGTGTGAGTTTTCCTTGCCCTTATGTGGGCCTACCGAGGATGTCGTGGTGGTTTGTGCAGCCCTTTGAGACACTAGTGATTTAGGGCTATATAAGTAAACAATGATTGATTGATTGATTGATAACCCCTCTACCACCGTGAAGCCCTGCAATATTAGATTAAGTTTGAAATATGCAATTGCATACAGTACCTGTCTTTTTTTTTCATTTTTTTTTTCTGTCCAAATAGAAAGTTGACTACATTTAGAAAAAAATAAACATGATAATTCCAGGTGTGGGCCACATAAAATAAGGTCCCGGGCCTTGACTTTGACACACTTGATGTCGGGATACACAAAGCCATTTTTGAATTGATGGGCAACTTTAAATACTAAACAGACAAATGGTTTGACAACAGATTATTAACGGAATGTTCTGTCCTCACAGCAGTCAACTATGTTCCTCTGGGCTCGGCTGTGCTCAACGTGGGCAATAACCTGCGCCTGATCCTCCCTCAGGGCACCATCCCGCTCACCTCCGCCTGCACTGTGGTCTCTTCCGTTCTAACGCCCATCACTCGAGTGCATACAAGCTCCGTCACAGTCAGGCCCCCCACGTTCACATCGCCCGCTGTTGCGAGCACGCCGAAGTACCGCGCGGGCGTGCCTCTGCTCATCCCCCCCGCCGCACGTAGACCCTCTCAGCTATCGGCGTCATCACTGTCTTCAACCGCCGCCAGCAACGCAACCGGCCAGGCCGCCGCTAAGGTACGAACGCATGTAAAATGTTTGAAAAATCCCACCCGACTGAGTTGTTTTCTTTAAAAGCCGGGAGCCTCCAAGCGAAAAGGGAAGGCGCAGTCCGAGGCGAGCAGAGACAAAGTCCCTCATGATGTCAGGCAGCGCTACGTCACCATGTTCATGGAGGCCTTCCTCGCCACCACCGCCAATGTCAACGAGGCCTTTGAAAAGGTAAGCCGGTGCGCCCCGAGTCCGTGGCGATGCTCCGTGACGCCATTTGATTGACAGGCGCTGGCAGAGGAGAAGGCGCTGTACAATCGTAGCAGCAACAAACTGAAGTATCTGAGCGTGGCTGTGAACGTGCTTAAGAGGTTGAAAAAACCTGTTGCCGCCAAAGGTGAAGAACTCCTGGGAGGTTGGGGGGGGTCGTTACTGACTTTGCTGATTCTCCTTTTTGTTGATGCAGATGAGAATAAAGTCAACAGCAAAACCCATAAAGGAAATATTCCACTCAACCGGAAGAAGCTCAGAGGAAACGGTGAGATTTACTTGTGCATATTAATTTAGGGGTGTCTTGATGCGATATTGTATATCGGTTTGATGTCAGCATATAAAGCAGGGGTCTCTAACTCAATTTTGCTTGGGGCCACCGGACGCAAAGTCCGGGTGAGGCTGGGCCGCAAGAAAAGATTTCCTAAAAAAAAAAATGTTGCGTACTCCTCAGCATGTCTAGTTGTATGAGGTTTTCAATGGTATCCCTTGTGCACCGCAACATCCATTTTCTACCGCTTATTCCCTTTTTGGGGTGGCGGGGGGCACTGGCGCCTATCTCAGCTACAATCGGGCAGAAGGCGGGGTACACCCTGGACAAGTCGCCACCTCATCGCAGGGCCAACACAGATAGACAGACAACATTCACACTCACATTCACACACTAGGGACCATTTAGTGTTGCCAATCAACCCACCGCAACATTCTCTGTGCAAATAAGACACGGAGTGCCGATGTGTTTATTGAATCTCCCACTTTTCCTGGAATTGTCTTTGCTCATCACTAACCTTTCTCTTCACTGGAGGCTTTGAAAAAGACTTGTTTGGGGTTGTGGGATATGTTTGTACTTAGCCGACGCACAGAGAATAATGTTATTTCCGCAATGTGTGTCGTTCCGCTTTTCCTCCCTACGGCAGTCGGTGTATAACAGCGCAAGAAAGTCCATCCATCCATCTTCTTCCGCTTATCCGAGGTCGGGTCGCGGGGGCAACAGCCTAAGCAGGGAAACCCAGACTTCCCTTTCCCCAGCCACTTCGTCCAGCTCTTCCCGGGGGATCCCGAGGCGTTCCCAGGCCAGCCGAGAGACATAGTCTTCCCAACGTGTCCTGGGTCTTCCCCGTGGCCTCCTACCGGTTGGACGTGCCCTAAACACCTCCCTAGGGAGGCGTTCGGGTGGCATCCTGACCAGATGCCCGAACCACCTCATCTGGCTCCTCTCCATGTGGAGGAGCAGCGGCTTTACTTTGAGTTCCTCCCGGATGGCAGAGCTTCTCACCCTATCTCTAAGGGAGAGACCCAAACTCATTTGGGCCGCTTGTACCCGTGATCTTATCCTTTCGGTCATGACCCAAAGCTCATGACCATAGGTGAGGATGGGAACATAGATCGACCGGTAAATTGAGAGCTTTGCCTTCCGGCTCAGCTCCTTCTTCACCACAACGGATCGGTACAACGTCCGCATTACTGAAGACGCCGCACCGATCCACCTGTCGATCTCACGATCCACTCTTCCCTCACTCGTGAACAAGACTCCTAGGTACTTGAACTCCTCCACTTGGGGCAGGGTCTCCTCCCCAACCCGGAGATGGCATTCCACCCTTTTCCGGGCGAGAACCATGGACTCTGACTTGGAGGTGCTGATTCTCATCCCGGTCGCTTCACACTCGGCTGCGAACCGATCCAGTGAGAGCTGAAGATCCCGGTAAGATGAAGCCATCAGGACCACATCATCTGCAAAAAGCAGAGACCTAATCCTGTGGTCACCAAACCGGAACCCCTCAACGCAAGAAAGTCATATAGAAATATTTCATCGTGTGAGGCAATGCATCCATCCATCCATCCATCCATTTCCTACCGCTTATTCCCTTTTGGGGTTGCGGGGGGCGCTGGCGCCTATCTCAGCTACAATCGGGCGGAAGGCGGGGTACACCCTGGACAAGTCGCCACCTCATCGCAGGGCCAACACAGATAGACAGACAACATTCACACTCACATTCACACACTAGGGACAATTTAGTGTTGCCAATCAACCTATCCCCAGGTGCACGTCTTTGGAAGTGGGAGGAAGCCGGAGTACCCGGAGGGAACCCACGCATTCACGGGGGGAACATGCAAACACCACACAGAAAGATCCCGAGCCTGGATTTGAACCCAGGACTGCAGGAACTTCGTATTGTGAGTTAGACGCACTAACCCCTCTGCCACCGTGAAGCCCTGAGGCAATGCAAATTAATTAATATAAAAACAACGGTTTGAATTGGTCCAGGTTATTGGGAACTGTTATTACTGACGGACAGGTGTCGCGGTGTGACTGCAGCCGGGCACGTAAGATAACACTTGCCTCCATAGCAACGTTTCAGTCGCTTTCACTCATTTGCCGCTTTTCCACCAATGCAGGGGTAGGCTACCCAGAATGTTGAAAGAGCCATTTTGGAGCCAAATAACAAAACACTCAAGTGCCTTCATATAAAACTCACGGGCCGCACTAACATTAAACTTTCACATCAAGGTGGGGGCCGCATGTCTGAGACCCCTGATATAGAGTGTAGATTTAAGTAGCCTTAAGCTTGAAGCTCCTCTACTATCACATTCACTCCACTTGCTGCGGCAACAACAAAACAAAACTATGGTTTACTTGTGATCTTAATAATTCAAAACATCAAACAGTCACGATGTGGGAACAAATGAATGACAAAATAGTTTGTTGCAGTACGAGTTAGAAAAAGTATGAGTGAGGTCCAAAAACTGTGTGCCTCGATTCCACCGCACCTGACAGCAATTACCCATAACACCTTGCGTCCAAAAAACCCCTTACCAGACAGATCCTTCCGCCATATATGCACTTAAAACAGTTACGTCATCAAATCATTTCGACGATTGTAATAATTACAACTAAAATGAGCTTTATATAATTACTCTAAGCATTTAATATATCAATTTTCTTATTATGCAAATAAAGTAAATAGTCCCCTTTTTGGCTGAATAAACATAAAGCACCTGCCATAAAATGTAAATGAACTCAAACAGTATTTAGGCTCCTACACTATCGAATGATGGTGGTGTCAAAAAAAACTAGATTTTTTTATAATGAACACATGTGGAGTTATGTACTTAACAAAAAAGATGAAGTAACTGAAAACATGTTTTGTATTGTAGATTGTTCAAAATAGCCACCCTTTGCTCTGATTAATGCTTTGCACACTCTTGGGATTCTCTCGATGAGCTTGTTTGCGGTTTTTGGATATGTTTTTAGAGGTCTTTAAGTGGAATAGAAAGAAAACATTTGTTTTTGTCTCACAGATTTTGAGAATGATAGGCAAAATAATCAAAAGTGCAATTCACCTTTTAATTGTCAGTGCAAGCAAGTATCAAATTATGGTTAGATTAGATAGTATTTTATTTACTCTTTCAGGAAAATTAAAATTTTCAGCACAATCCCATTTAAGATCAGGCAGACACAGCAGGATCGCTGACGGGTCTGCCGGCTTCCAGCGCCCCTTACAAAAAAGATGAGATACAGGTAAACAAGTGGGGGGATGGGAGAAAAAAATAGATTAAAATGAAATAAAAATCGGTCCAAGCCTGGGCCCTGGAGAGGGGGTCCAGACTGAGGCCAAATGAAAAAAACAACTCATAGCCATAGAACACATCTCTCTTACATGAGTGTAAGAGGGAAACATCAAAGGATTGCCTTTTGTATTGTATTGTATTGTATTGTACCATATGTCCCGGCAAGAAATCTGCGTTCAAAGGACTCCGGCTTATTAGTGATTCCCAAAGCCCAAAAAAAGTCTGCGGGCTATAGAGCGTTTTCCGTTCGGGCTCCAGTACTCTGGAATGCCCTCCCGGTATCAGTTCGAGATGCCACCTCAGTAGAAGCATTTAAGTCTCACCTTAAAACTCATTTGTATACTCTAGCCTTTAAATAGACTCCCTTTTTAGACCAGTTGATCTGCCGTTTCTTTTCTTTTTCTTCTATGTCCCACTCTCCTTTGTGGAGGGGGTCTGGTCCGGTCCAGTGGCCATGTACTGCTTGCTTGTGTATCGGCTGGGGACATCTCTGCGCTGCTGATCCGCCCCCGCTTGGGATGGTTTCCTGCTGGCTCCGCTGTGAACGAGACTCTCGCTGCTGTGTTGGATCCGCTTTGGACTGGACTCTCGCGACTGTGTTGGATCCATTATGGATTGAACTTTCACAGTATCATGTTAGACCCGCTCAACATCCATTGCTTTCCTCCTCTCCAAGGTTCTCATAGTCATCATTGTCACCGACGTCCCACTGGGTGTGAGTTTTCCTTGCCCTTATGTGGGCCTACCGAGGATGTCGTAGTGGTTTGTGCAGCCCTTTGAGACACTAGTGATTTAGGGCTATATAAGTAAACATTCATTCATTGATTGATTGATTGATTGATCTCTGCACTGCTGATCCGCCTCCGCTTGGGATGGTTTCCTGCTGGCTCCGCTGTGAACGAGACTCTCGCTGCTGTGTTGGATCCGCTTTGGACTGGACTCTCGCGACTGTGTTGGATCCATTATGGATTGAACTTTCACAGTATCATGTTAGACATCCATTGCTTTCCTCCTCTCCAAGGTTCTCATAGTCATCATTGTCACCGACGTCCCACTGGGTGTGAGTTTTCCTTGCCCTTATGTGGGCCTACCGAGGATGTGGTAGTGGTTTGTGCAGCCCTTTGAGACACTAGTGATTTAGGGCTATATAAGTAAACATTCATTCATTGATTGATCTCTGCGCTGCTGATCCGCCTCCGCTTGGGATGGTTTCCTGCTGGCTCCGCTGTGAACGGGACTCTCGCTGCTGTGTTGGATCCGCTTTGGACTGGACTCTCGCGACTGTGTTGGATCCATTATGGATTGAACTTTCACAGTATCATGTTAGACATCCATTGCTTTCCTCCTCTCCAAAGTTCTCATAGTCATCATTGTCACCGACGTCCCACTGGGTGTGAGTTTTCCTTGCCCTTATGTGGGCCTACCGAGGATGTCGTAGTGGTTTGTGCAGCCCTTTGAGACACTAGTGATTTAGGGCTATATAAGTAAACATTGATTGATTGATTGAAGGACATGAAAGACATTAAAGCAGTGGTATGCAAAAGGTTGCATATTTCTTGGACGTACAAAGTTTCCATGGCAGAAATGTATAAAAGTATCCAGTAACAAACATACTTACTGCGTCATGATTTTAACTTTATGATTTATTGGTCTCACTAGGTGTTGCCAATAAAAATGACCACTCTCATTTCAATTTCAAGGCCATTCCAGACGCTCTGACTAATTTCCCTTGACCACGCCTTTTCTAACATTCCACATACAAAATATCAAATGCATGTACTCTGATTTGTGCTGATATTGTATCAGGATATTTTCATCATCCAATAATTAAGGCTCAAACAGCGATACGGTATTGAACAGTTGTACCGGGATACCCCTTATTCCTCCATCCAGGCAATGATTCTGATGCGTGTTCTTTTCCGTGGCAGACATGTCTTTGTATGAGATTTTGAGAGATTACATTCTGACGGAGGAGCAGCTGATTGAGAACAACTACCCTGTGCAACACCCGCAGAAGGCAGGCTGCGCTGTCCTTTTTGCAGACAACAAGAAGGGCAACAACGACCGTAAGAGCATTAGATAGACTTATTGCAGTAATATTTCTCTATCACCTTTGACCTGCATGTCACTTTGTTTCAATTTGTGTTTTTGTGCCTCTGAACAGCCTTCAAGAGGATTTGCTGTCGATGTGGAGCGACATACTCTGTTAGCAAAACGGGCCAACACACCCGCACGGAGGAGTGCAATTATCACTATGGCAAAGGAGTGGAGAACAGAGGTCATTAGCTCCCTCCTCTAATCCATTAAACACTATGTCGTCAGCGCTATTTGACTGTCTTCATGCCACAGTGCCAGGTGGGGTGGAGACGCGCTACAGCTGCTGTCAGGGAGTCATGGGCGCACCCGGATGCCAACTTTTTAAGGTGCGTTCGTCAACCACCTGCTTCGTGTTGGCCTAAAAGACTCCTTTTGTTGTTCATTTGTCACTTCTCTTTACTACAGTTGCATGTACACGATTCCTTCAGCCTGGAGGGATTCAAACGGACACTCCCAAAAAGTCCCACAGATGTCAGCTGCCCAGGAATCTACGCCCTCGACTGTGAAATGGTAACTTTTTGATTATTTGTAAGTCTTGTAGAAGGTTAGATGTTTGGTTTTGGAGCACACATAGTACCGGATTTTTGGGATTATTAATCGCTCCCGAGTATAGAATAGAGAATAGAGTTTTTATTGTCATTATTGCAATGAACAGGTTCAAAGAATTGGAGCAGCTCCTCCTAAGGTGCATATACAATATGGTAGTATAAATAGTAAAAAAAAAAAAATAAAGATAGAGATGACAGATGTATCTATGTATATTCATATCCACACAGATGCATATCTGTGTGGATATGAATATATATACACACATACATAAAACATTATTGCACATTGTAGTTCGAAAAAATAGAAAAACATTTAAACATTACACATGAGGACATGATGGACATATTGTGCTCACTCAGTGCCTGTTTAATGCTACTATGGCTCTTGGGTAAAAGCTATTTTTTAGTCTATTGGTGCTCGCTTTTAGCACCCTGTAGCGTCTGCCTGAGGGTAGCAGTTCCAGGTGGCTGTGCCCGGGGTGGAATGGGTCTTTCAGGATGCTCTGTGCTTACCTGAGACAGCGGGAGCTGTACAGGTCAGCCAGGGGGGCGGAGGGGGCATCCGATTAACTTCTGGGCGGTCTTTATGACTCTCTGGAGCGCCGTTCTCTCTGCGGCCGTGCAGCTGCTGTACCACACGCAGATGCAGTAGGTCAGGATGCTCTCAATGGAGCACCGGTAGAAGGACACCAGCAGTTCCTGTGAGAGGTGGTTGTTCCTGAGTATTCTCAGGAAGTGCAGTCTCTGGTGTGCCTTCTTGATGGTAGCCGTGGTGTTGGTGCTCCAGGATAGGTCGTCGGCCAGGTGGACTCCCAGGGAGCGGAAGTCGGAGACCCTCTCCACACAGTCACCACTGATGATCAGGGGCAGGATGTCCGTTTTTTTCCTCCTGAAGTCTATGACCAGCTCCTTGGTCTTGGAGGTGTTCAGGGCCAGGTTGTTGACTTTGCACCAATCCGACAGCTTCTCCACCTCATCCCGATATGCAGCCTCGTCTCCCTCCGAGATGAGCCCCACTACGGTGGTGTCATCCGCAAATTTGATGATGGAGTTGCTGGAGTGTGCAGGTGTGCAGTCGTATGTGTAGATGGAGTAGAGAAGGGGGCTCAGCACGCAGCCTTGTGGAGAGCCGGTACTGAGGTGCAGGCTTGATGACATGTGGCGACCCAACTGCACCCTCTGGGGGCGGTTGGATAAGAAGTCCTTAATCCACATGCAGATGGAGTTCGAGAGACCCAGGTCTGACAGTTTGGACACCAGTCTATCAGGAATAATGCTGTTAAATGCCGAACTATAATCCACAAAAAGCAGCCGCACGTAGCTCCCCCCCGTCTCCAGGTGACCCGGGGAGGAGTGTAGGGCTGTGGCGATGGCGTCCTCTGTGGACCTGTTGGTTCTGTAGGCAAACTGGTGTGGGTCGAGCTCGGGAGGGAGGACTGAGGTGATATGGGTCCGTACCAGCTTCTCGAAGCACTTCATAGCTATAGGTGTAAGTGCAACTGGACGGTAGTCATTCAGACATCTGACAGAGTTCTTCTTCGGCACCGGGATTATTGTGGAGGTCTTCAGGCATGATGGGATGACGGCCTGGGAGAGGGACTGGGTGAAGATCTTCGTAAATACTCCGGCCAGCTGGTCTGCACAGTCTCTTAGTACCTGACCCGGGACTCCATCTGGACCCATAGCCTTCCTCGGGTTCACTGCCTTCAGCGTGCGTCTCACCTCATGCTCCTCCAGTATAAGGATGCAGCTGCTGTGGGTGTTGAGTATACGTTGCACCGTCCGAAAATGCATAATAAAGAAGGAAAAAAACATATATACGTCGCACTGGAGTATAAGCCACATATTTGGGGGAAATTTATTTGATAAAATCCAACACCATGAATAGACATTTGAAAGGCAATTTAAAATAAAGAATAGTAAACAACCGGCTGAATAAGTGTACGTTATATGAGGCATAAATAACCAACTGAGAAGGTGCCTGGTGTGTTAACCTAACATATTATGGTAAGAGTCATTCAAATAACTATAACATATAGAACATGCTATACGTTTACCAAACAATCTGTCACTCCTAATCGATAAATCCCATGAAATGCCGCTTCCTCTTGTCGTTTCTGCTGCATATTTCACTACATCCAGCTTGTAATCTGCAGTACATGATTTCCTTTTCGGTGCCATTTTTGTTCAGCCCTTTCAGTTTTTATAAGTTACCGCCAACGATGAAATGATTCAGCTTAAAAGCTACGGCAGTAGCATATAGCAGTTAGCATTCCATTACCCACAATGCACTTCTGCCATGACCCTCCCCCGCCAAATTCTTATTGGTTGACGTGTGTGTGACGATTGCTGACATTTTCTTGGTCTCTTCCGCGAATGAGATAAATATTATTTGATATTGTGTAATCTGCAGTACATGATTTCGTTTTCGGTGCCATTTTTGTTCAGCCCTTCTCAGTTTTTATAAGTTACCGCCAACAATGAAATGATTCATTTTAATAGCTACGGCAGTAGCATATAGCAGTTAGCATTCCATTACCCACAATGCACTTCAGCCATGACCCTCCCCCGCCAAATTCTTATTGGTTGACGTGTGTGTGACGATTGCTGACATTTTCTTGGTCTCTTCCGCGAATGAGATAAATAATATTATTTGATATTGTGTAATCTGCAGTACATGATTTCCTTTTCGGTGCCATTTTTGTTCAGCCCTTTTCAGTTTTTATAAGTTACCGCCAACAATGAAATGATCCATTTTAATAGCTACGGCAGTAGCATATAGCAGTTAGCATTCCATTACCCACAATGCACTTCAACCATGACCCTCCCCCGCCGAATTCTTATTGGTTGACGTGTGTGTGACGATTGCTGACATTTTCTTGGTCTCTTCCGCGAATGAGATAAATAATATTTGATATTGTGTAATCTGCAGTACATGATTTCCTTTTCGGTGCCATTTTTGTTCAGCCCTTTTCAGTTTTTATAAGTTACCGCCAACAATGAAATGATCTATTTTAATAGCTACGGCAGTAGCATATAGCAGTTAGCATTCCATTACCCACAATGCACTTCAGCCATGACCGTCCCCCGCCAAATTCTTATTGGTTGACATGTGTGTGACGATTCCTGACGTGTGTGACGATTGCTGACATTTTCTTGGTCTCTTCCGCGAATGAGATAAATATTATTTATATTGTGTAATCTGCAGTACATGATTTCCTTTTCGGTGCCATTTTTGTTCAGCCCTTTTCAGTTTTTATAAGTTACCGCCAACAATGAAATGATCCATTTTAATAGCTACGGCAGTAGCATATAGCAGTTAGCATTCCATTACCCACAATGCACTTCAACCCTGACCCTCCCCCGCCAAATTCTTATTGGTTGACGTGTGTGTGACGATTGCTGACATTTTCTTGGTCTCTTCCGTGAATGAGATAAATATTATTTGATATTGTGTAATCTGCAGTACATGATTTCCTTTTCGGTGCCATTTTTGTTCAGCCCTTTTCAGTTTTTATAAGTTACCGCCAACAATGAAATGATCCATTTTAATAGCTACGGCAGTAGCATATAGCAGTTAGCATTCCATTACCCACAATGCACTTCAACCCTGACCCTCCCCCGCCAAATTCTTATTGGTTGACATGTGTGTGACGATTCCTGACGTGTGTGTGTGTGTGTGTGTGACGATTGCTGACATTTTCTTGGTCTCTTCCGCGAACGAGATAAATAATATTATTTGATATTGTGTAATCTGCAGTACATGATTTCCTTTTCGGTGCCATTTTTGTTCAGCCCTTTTCAGTTTTTATAAGTTACCGCCAACAATGAAATGATTCAGCTTAAAAGCTACGGCAGTAGCATATAGCAGTTAGCATTCCATTACCCACAATGCACTTCTGCCATGACCCTCCCCCGCCGAATTCTTATTGGTTGACGTGTGTGTGACGATTGCTGACATTTTCTTGGTCACTTCCGCGAATGAGATAAATATTATTTGATATTGTGTAATCTGCAGTACATGATTTCCTTTTCGGTGCCATTTTTGTTCAGCCCTTCTTAGTTTTTATAAGTTACCGCCAACAATGAAATGATCCATGTTATTAGCTACGGCAGTAGCATATAGCAGCTAGCATTCCATGTCCCACAATGCACTTCTTCCATGATCCTCCCCCGCCGAATTCTTATTGGTTGACGTGTGTGTGACGATTGCTGACATTTTCTTGGTCTCTTCCGCGAACGAGATAAATAATATTATTTGATATTGTGTAATCTGCAGTACATGATTTCCTTTTCGGTCCAATTTTTGTTCAGCCCTTCTCAGTTTTTATAAGTCACCGCCAACAATGAAATGACCCATTTTAATAGCTACGGCAGTAGCATATAGCAGTTAGCATTCCATTACCCACAATGCACTTCTGCCATGACCCTCCCCCACCAAATTCTTATTGGTTGACGTGTGTGTGACGATTGCTGACATTTTCTTGGTCTCTTCCGCGAATGAGATAAATAATATTTGATATTGTGTAATCTGCAGTACATGATTTCCTTTTCGGTCCAATTTTTGTTCAGCCCTTCTCAGTTTTTATAAGTTACCGCCAACAATGAAATGATCCATTTTAATAGCTACGGCAGTAGCATATAGCAGTTAGCATTCCATTACCCACAATGCACTTCAGCCATGACCCTCCCCCACCAAATTCTTATTGGTTGACGTGTGTGTGACGATTGCTGACATTTTCTTTGTCACTTCCGCGAATGAGATAAATATTATTTGATATTGTGTAATCTGCAGTACATGATTTCCTTTTCGGTGCCATTTTTGTTCAGCCCTTCTCAGTTTTTATAAGTTACCGCCAACAATGAAATGATCAATTTTAATAGCTACGGCAGTAGCATATAGCAGTTAGCATTCCATTACCCACAATGCACTTCTGCCATGACCCTCCCCTGCCAAATTCTTATTGGTTGACGTGTGTGTGACGATTGCTGACATTTTCTTGGTCACTTCCGCGAATGAGATAAATATTATTTGATATTGTGTAATCTGCAGTACATGATTTCCTTTTCGGTGCCATTTTTGTTCAGCCCTTTTCAGTTTTTATAAGTTACCGCCAACGATGAAATGATCCATTTTAATAGCTACGGCAGTAGCATATAGCAGTTAGCATTCCATTACCCACAATGCACTTAAGCCATGACCCTCCCCCACCAAATTCTTATTGGTTGACGTGTGTGTGACGATTCCTGACGTGTGTGTGTGACGATTGCTGACATTTTCTTGGTCTCTTCCGCGAATGAGATAAATAATATTTGATATTGTGTAATCTGCAGTACATGATTTCCATTTCGGTGCCATTTTTGTTCAGCCCTTTTCAGTTTTTATAAGTTACCGCCAACAATGAAATGATCCATTTTAATAGCTACGGCGGTAACATATAGCAGTTAGCATTCCATTACCCACAATGCACTTCTGCCATGACCCTCCCCCGCCAAATTCTTATTGGTTAACATGTGTGTGACGATTCCTGACGTGTGTGACGATTGCTGACATTTTCTTGGTCTCTTCCGCGAATGAGATAAATAATATTTGATATTGTGTAATCTGCAGTACATGATTTCCTTTTCGGTGACATTTTTGTTCAGCCTTTTCAGTTTTTATAAGTTACCGCCAACAATGAAATGATTCAGCTTAAAAGCTACGGCAGTAGCATATAGCAGTTAGCATTCCATTACCCACAATGCACTTCTGCCATGACCCTCCCCCACCAAATTCTTATTGGTTGACGTGTGTGTGACGATTGCTGACATTTTCTTGGTCTCTTCCGCGAATGAGATAAATAATATTTGATATTGTGTAATCTGCAGTACATGATTTCCTTTTCGGTCCAATTTTTGTTCAGCCCTTCTCAGTTTTTATAAGTTACCGCCAACAATGAAATGATCCATTTTAATAGCTACGGCAGTAGCATATAGCAGTTAGCATTCCATTACCCACAATGCACTTCAGCCATGACCCTCCCCCACCAAATTCTTATTGGTTGACGTGTGTGTGACGATTGCTGACATTTTCTTTGTCACTTCCGCGAATGAGATAAATATTATTTGATATTGTGTAATCTGCAGTACATGATTTCCTTTTCGGTGCCATTTTTGTTCAGCCCTTCTCAGTTTTTATAAGTTACCGCCAACAATGAAATTATCAATTTTAATAGCTACGGCAGTAGCATATAGCAGTTAGCATTCCATTACCCACAATGCACTTCTGCCATGACCCTCCCCTGCCAAATTCTTATTGGTTGACGTGTGTGTGACGATTGCTGACATTTTCTTGGTCACTTCCGCGAATGAGATAAATATTATTTGATATTGTGTAATCTGCAGTACATGATTTCCTTTTCGGTGCCATTTTTGTTCAGCCCTTTTCAGTTTTTATAAGTTACCGCCAACGATGAAATGATCCATTTTAATAGCTACGGCAGTAGCATATAGCAGTTAGCATTCCATTACCCACAATGCACTTAAGCCATGACCCTCCCCCACCAAATTCTTATTGGTTGACGTGTGTGTGACGATTCCTGACGTGTGTGTGTGACGATTGCTGACATTTTCTTGGTCTCTTCCGCGAATGAGATAAATAATATTTGATATTGTGTAATCTGCAGTACATGATTTCCATTTCGGTGCCATTTTTGTTCAGCCCTTTTCAGTTTTTATAAGTTACCGCCAACAATGAAATGATCCATTTTAATAGCTACGGCGGTAACATATAGCAGTTAGCATTCCATTACCCACAATGCACTTCTGCCATGACCCTCCCCCGCCAAATTCTTATTGGTTAACATGTGTGTGACGATTCCTGACGTGTGTGACGATTGCTGACATTTTCTTGGTCTCTTCCGCGAATGAGATAAATAATATTTGATATTGTGTAATCTGCAGTACATGATTTCCTTTTCGGTGACATTTTTGTTCAGCCTTTTCAGTTTTTATAAGTTACCGCCAACAATGAAATGATTCAGCTTAAAAGCTACGGCAGTAGCATATAGCAGTTAGCATTCCATTACCCACAATGCACTTCTGCATGACCCTCCCCCGCCGAATTCTTATTGGTTGACGTGTGTGTGACGATTGCTGACATTTTCTTTGTCACTTCCGCGAATGAGATAAATAATATTTGATATTGTGTAATCTGCAGTAGATGATTTCCGTTTCGGTGCCATTTTTGTTCAGCCCTTTTCAGTTTTTATAAGTTACCGCCAACAATGAAATGATCCATTTTAATAGCTACGGCAGTAGCATATAGCAGTTAGCATTCCATTACCCACAATGCACTTCTGCCATGACCCTCCCCCACCGAATTCTTATTGGTTGACGTGTGTGTGACGATTGCTGACATTTTCTTGGTCTCTTCCGCGAATGAGATAAATAATATTTGATATTGTGTAATCTGCAGTACATGATTTCCTTTTCGGTGCCATTTTTGTTCAGCCCTTTTCAGTTTTTATAAGTTACCGCCAACAATGAAATGATCCATTTTAATAGCTACGGCAGTAGCATATAGCAGTTATCATTCCATTACCCACAATGCACTTCAGCCATGACCGTCCCCCGCCAAATTCTTATTGGTTGACATGTGTGTGACGATTCCTGACGTGTGTGACGATTGCTGACATTTTCTTGGTCTCTTCCGCGAATGAGATAAATATTATTTGATATTGTGTAATCTGCAGTACATGATTTCCTTTTCGGTGCCATTTTTGTTCAGCCCTTTTCAGTTTTTATAAGTTACCGCCAACAATGAAATGATCCATTTTAATAGCTACGGCAGTAGCATATAGCAGTTAGCATTCCATTACCCACAATGCACTTCTGCCATGACCCTCCCCCGCCAAATTCTTATTGGTTGACGTGTGTGTGACGATTGCTGACATTTTCTTGGTCTCTTCCGCGAACGAGATAAATAATATTATTTGATATTGTGTAATCTGCAGTACATGATTTCCTTTTCGGTGCCATTTTTGTTCAGCCCTTTTCAGTTTTTATAAGTTACCGCCAACAATGAAATTATCCATTTTAATAGCTACGGCAGTAGCATATAGCAGTTATCATTCCATTACCCACAATGCACTTCAGCCATGACCCTCCCCCGCCGAATTCTTATTGGTTGACGTGTGTGTGACGATTCCTGACGTGTGTGTGTGTGTGTGTGTGACGATTGCTGACATTTTCTTGGTCTCTTCCGCGAATGAGATAAATATTTGATATTTTACGGTAATGTGTTAATAATTTCACACAAAAGTCGCACCACCGGCCAATTTATGAAAAAAAACTGACTTATAGTCCGAAAAATACGGTGTGTTATTATCACTTCTCATAAATCGGCCTGGGCCGATTACGATAAGACAATTAACCGACAAATGAAAATTAAGTAGATAAATCACTATGTGCATGGTTCAAGAGCATTCATGCTTTTCAGCAGTTGTGCGCATTTGTGCCATAGCGGAATGAAAGAGGTGAATTCTCTTCTCCTTCATTAAGTGTCTTGGACTCTATCCGCTGAGGCGGAGCTGTTAGCCTCACACATGTAGCAGCTAACGTGGACAAAATGATAACAAAACCAATTTCCACCGCATCAATGTGGCAATATTTCATTTTAAACCTTAGGAACAAGATGAGCGGATCCAAGCAGAGGAGCCAGTTTGCTGGAATACAACACACCTGCAGGCCCACTTGGAACAGTCCACACTCACTGAGGCGTTTGAGGAAGTTAAGTGCAAACAGCACAAAATGTGGGGTTCAAATCACTAAATCGCCAAACTTGCTGCCATTTAATACCCCGGGAAAAACTAGCATTTCTTAAAAGTGCTGCAAACTTTTGACAGTTGACAGTTTACCATGAATTGATTAACGTGGACCCCGACTTAAACAAGTTGAAAAACTTATTCGGGTGTTACCATTTAGTGGTCAATTGTACGGAATATGTACTGTACTGTGCAAACTACTAATAAAAGTATCAATCAATCAAAGTCACGTTGTCATGCCACTTAGTGTTTCCTCGCTTGGAATCTGCCAAATTTAAGTTTTTTTTTGGTTTTTTTTTCGTATGGCCTGTAAATACATCTGCTTTTCTCTCCCTGAGAGAGCATGAGGAGGGGGGGGGGGGGGGGGGGGTGTATATTGTAGCGTCTCGGAAGAGTTAGGGGTTCTGGGTAGGGATGCACCGAAATGAAAATCAATCAATCAATCAATGTTTATTTATATAGCCCCAAATCACAAATGTCTCAAAGGACTGCACAAATCATTACGACTACAACATCCTCGGAAGAACCCACAAAAGGGCAAGGAAAACTCACACCCAGTGGGCAGGGAGAATTCACATTCAGTGGGACGCCAGTGACAATGCTGACTATGAGAAACCTTGGAGAGGACCTCAGATGTGGGCAACCCCCCCCCTCTAGGGGACCGAAAGCAATGGATGTCGAGCGGGTCTAACATGATACTGTGAAAGTTCAATCCATAGTGGCTCCAAGACAGCAGTGAGAGTCCCGTCCACAGGAAACCATCTCAAGCGGATCAGCAGCGTAGAGATGTCCCCAACCGATACAGGCGAGCGGTCCATCCTGGGTCTCGACTCTGGACAGTCATTTGTGGCCAAAGCCGAATAAAATTTAAAAGCTTGGCCGAATACCGAATAATGAATGCAGTTTTTAACAATTTTTTTTTATATTGCATAAATAGCCTAGAATAAATATTTAGACATGTTTTTCATATAAAGTAATTTTTTATTGAATATTGACATTTTTTTAAATAATCCAGTAGCCCTTGCTTTTCAAAAAAAAGCACAAGGTTTTTCATTTCTATTAGGCCTTCAAACAAAACATGCATTCCAAAAAAAAAATAAAGTGCATAAAAGTGGATAAACCCACAACAAATGAATTATTGTCCTTTTTGGCAAAAGTCTGCTTAGCCACAGTAGATATGCTAATAATGTAAACAGAGGCCCCACTAAATCTCAATAAGTGTGTGCTTGTAACCTCATACACTTATACAGGTACACAACATTGTAACCTCATACACTTATACAGGTACACAACATTGTAACCTCATACACTTATACAGGTACACAACATTGTAACCTCATACACTTATACAGGTACACAACATTGTAACCTCATACACTTATACAGGTACACAACATTGTAACCTCACACACTTATACAGGTACACAACATATCCCAACGTCACTGCACGTTGGTTGATTGCGTCACCGCGTCAAAAAATTGCGTCACACGCCACTATTCGGCCTTGTTTTTAACTCATTCCACCGAAGGCCGAATGTGGCTTTTTTTTGCCATATTCGGCCGAATATATTCGGTTACTGCGATGAGGTGGCGACTTGTCCAGGGTGTACCCCGCCTTCCGCCAGATTGTAGCTGAGATAGGCGCCAGCGCCCCCCCGCGACCCCAAAAGGGAACAAGCGGTAGAAAATGGATGGATATATTCGGTTACCGATTAATCGGTGCATCCCTAGTTCTGGGTATTTGTTCTGTTGTGTTACGGTGCGGATGTTCTCCCAAAATGTTTGTCATTCAGTAGTTGGATTAAAAATTTGGGCCCTATCCGAATTGCTTCGTTTAACATTATCTCAATCATCAATCAATCAATGTTTATTTATATAGCCCCAAATCACAAATGTCTCAAAGGGCTGCACAAATCATTACGACTACAGCATCCTCGGAAGAACCCACAGAAGGGCAAGGAAAACTCACACCCAGTGGGCAGGGAGAATTCACATTCAGTGGGACGCCAATGACAATGCTGACTATGAGAAACCTTGGAGAGGACCTCAGATGTGGGCAACCCCCCCCCCTCTAGGGGACCGAAAGCAATGGATGTCGAGCGGGTCTAACATGATACTGTGAAAGTTCAATCCATAGTGGCTCCAAGACAGCAGTGAGAGTCCCGTCCACAGGAAACCATCTCAAGCGGATCAGCAGCGTAGAGATGTCCCCAACCGATACAGGCGAGCGGTCCATCCTGGGTCTCGACTCTGGACAGTCAGTACTTCATCCATGGTCATCGGACCGGACCCCCTCCACAAGGGAGGGGGGGACATAGGAGAAAGAAAAGAAGCGGCAGATCAACTGGTCTAAAAAGGAGGTCTATTTAAAGGCTAGAGTATACAGATGATATATATACAGTATCTCCCTCTCGGATTGCCTTTCGAAGCACTTAACATGCGGGAAAAGCTCACCAATTTTTGCGAGCGTATCCGGTCCTGCGAACAATTATATATTGTTGAAATGTCAAAAATTACTCAGTAGCGCCCCCTTGAAAACTAGGAAAAAATTGGAACCTTCCACTAGTTTGACGTATGGTCCCGCAAATATTTGTTGACGTCAATCACGACAAGACGCGTAAAAGTCTCAAGAGCCCATATTTGAAAACAAAGTCTATCTTGATTTCTGTTTACACCAAAAACAGGGGTCTTGTTTTAACGAACTCCGCTTAGGGACTTTGACCAAATGGGCCACGGTTAAAATGACAGACAAGCGATGAAAAATTGCGAAGGAATTTTGCCTATGCCATAAGACGTGGGCGTGACATGGCACCAAACTTTGATCTGACGGTTCGCCGCAAAGCTTTCAAGATTTTTAACGCGGCTCCACATAGTCCGATCACCGTAAGAATTGGTTAAAATGATTATACCACAAAGTTCTAGATGGGTCAATACGCATTTGTGGTTGGGTGCAGCCTGACGGAAATCAATCAATCAATCAATGTTTACTTATATAGCCCTAAATCACTAGTGTCTCAAAGGGCTGCACAAACCACTACCACATCCTCGGTAGGCCCACATAAGGGCAAGGAAAAACTCACACCCAGTGGGACGTCGGTGACAATAATGACTATGAGAACCTTGGAGAGGAGGAAAGCAATGGATGTCGAGCGGGTCTAACATGATACTGTGAAAGTTCAATCCATAATGGATCCAACACAGTCGCGAGAGTCCAGTCCAAAGCGGATCCAACACAGCAGCGAGAGTCCCGTTCACAGCGGAGCCAGCAGGAAACCATCCCAAGCGGAGGCGGATCAGCAGCGCAGAGATGTCCCCAGCCGATACACAGGCGAGCAGTACATGGCCACCGGATCGGACCGGACTCCCTCCACAAGGGAGAGTGGGACATAGAAGAAAAAGAAAAGAAACGGCAGATCAACTGGTCTAAAAAGGGAGTCTATTTAAAGGCTAGAAAAATAAACTGCTCCTCGTCATCAATCGTCAAAGTTGACGTTAAATGATCAGCTCTCCCTCCAGACTGATTCAAGGTCGGGAACTGATCAGAACTAAACATCGATAACGACACCAATATCACCGCCGTTTGGTGGCAAATTAGGACGGTCACAACTTCTTTCCACTTGGTCCTATCTTACTGAATTTTTGATTGTGGGTGGGGGGAAATCCTAGATTTTTATAGTCATCGCTATTCGGACAGACTATTTTAAAACCGATTAGTAAACGTCAATTGATTTATTTATTGTAAATAGTCATGCAGGTCGTTCTAAATCAATCAATCAATGTTTATTTATATAGCCCCAAATCACAAATGTCTCAAAGGACTGCTCAAATCATTACGACTACAACATCTTCGGAAGAACCCACAAAAGGGCAAGGAAAACTCACATCCAGTGGGCAGGGAGAATTCACATCCAGTGGGACGCCAGTGACAATGCTGACTATGAGAAACCTTGGAGAGGACCTCAGATGTGGGCAATCCCCCCCGCCCCCTCTAGGGGAACGAAAGCAATGGATGTCGAGCGGGTCTAACATGATACTGTGAAAGTTCAATCCATAGTGGCTCCAACACAGTTCAAAGCGGATCCAAGACAGCAGCGAGAGTCCCGTCCACAGGAAACCATCTCAAGCGGAGGCGGATCAGCGGCGTAGAGATGTCCCCAACCGATACACAGGCGAGCGGTCCATCCTGGGTCCCGACTCTGGACAGCCAGTACTTCATCCATGGTCATCGGACCGGACCCCCTCCACAAGGGAGGGGGGGACATAGGAGAGAGAAAAGAAGCGGCAGATCAACTGGTCTAAAAAGGTCGATTTAAAGGCTAGAGTATACACATGAGTTTTAAGGTGAGACTTAAATGCTTCTAAACTGTGGCTGACTGCAGCGAGCCACCTCACTGAGGTCCGACCAGCTCCTTTATGATAAGAAACATATTTTCCAGCTTTGCACACATTTCCATAATCTTAATAAATGCGTTGGGATTTTCTAATTACAAATGCACTGTTTTTAAAACTCTTGTTTAGTGAAACCAAAATACATGTTAAACTGCATTTCTATACATTACTTAAAGATGCATGAAAAATCTAATTGTAGCTCCTATCTTCTTGAATTTTTGATTGTGGGTGTGGGAAATCATAGATTTTTTATAGTCATCGCAATTTGGACAAACTATTTTAAAATCGATTAGTAAACGTCAATTGATTTATTTATTGTAAATAGTCATGCAGGTCGTTCTAAATCAATCAATCAATCAATCAATCAATGTTTATTTATATAGCCCCAAATCACAAATGTCTCAAAGGACTGCACAAATCATTACGACTACAACATCCTCGGAAGAACCCACAAAAGGGCAAGGAAAACTCACACCCAGTGGGCAGGGAGAATTCACATTCAGTGGGACGCCAGTGACAATGCTGACTATGAGAAACCTTGGAGAGGACCTCAGATGTGGGCAACCCCCCCCCTCTAGGGGGACCGAAAGCAATGGATGTCGAGCGGGTCTAACATGATACTGTGAAAGTTCAATCCATAGTGGCTCCAACACAGCCGCGAGAGTTCAGCTCAAGCGGATCCAAGACCGCAGCGAGAGTCCCGTCCACAGGAAACCATCTCAAGCGGATCAGCAGCGTAGAGACGTCCCCAACCGATACAGGCGAGCGGTCCATCCTGGGTCCCGACGAGCGGTCCATCCTGGGTCTCGACTCTGGACAGCCAGTACTTCATCCATGGTCATCGGACCGGACCCCCTCCACAAGGGAGGGGGGGACATAGGAGAAAAAACAAAAGAAGCGGCAGATCAACTGGTCTGAAAAGGAGGTCTATTTAAAGGCTAGAGTATACAGATGAGTTTTAAGGTGAGACTTAAATGCTTCTAAACTGTGGCTGACTGCAGCGAGCCACCTCACTGAGGTCCGACCAGCTCCTTTATGATAAGAAACGTATTTTCCAGCTTTGCACACATTTCCATAAATTTAATAAATGCGTTGGGATTTTCTAATTACAAATGCACTGTTTTTAAAACTCTTGTTTAGTGAAACCAAAATACATGTAAATCTGCATCTCTTTACATTACTTAAAGATGCATGAAAAATCTAATTGTAGCTCCTGAATCGTGAGGAGGCCAAAGATTCCCACCTTGTCGTGACTCAGATCTAAGCTTGACCACCTTGGTTTGAGCACCTTCCCTGCAACTGGATTTTGGACTTTTTAACTAGCCGCACACAGCACGTGAAAATAGGCGAGCACATTTCTGCCACGCTCACCATCAACACCGGTGTCCCACAGGGTTGTGTGCCAAGCCCCGTGCTCTTCACCCTGGTCAGTAGTAGTGGGTTTCAATAGGCTTTTAATTAATAACAATCTCGTAGAAAGGGTCAAACAATTAAAATGTTTAGGGGTGAACATAACAGAAGAGCTATGATGGGACATTAGGATAGGATGCAGTGTGTCTCCCATAACAATGTGACCTCGGACTACGTTAAGGTAACGTGTGGAGTTCCCCAGGGTTCGGTCCTTGGCCCTGCACTCTTCAGCATCTACATGCTGCCGCTAGGTGACATCATACGCAAATACGGTGTTAGCTTTCACTGTTATGCTGATGACACCCAACTCTACATGCCCCTAAAGCTGACCAACACGCCGGATTGTAGTCAGCTGGAGGCTTGTCTTAATAAAATTAAACAATGGATGTCCGCTAACTTTTTGCAACTCAACGCCAAAAAAACGGAAATGCTGATTATCGGTCCTGCTAGACACCGACCTCTATTTAATAATACAACTCTAACATTTGACAACCAAACAATTAAACAAGGCGACACGGTAAAGAATCTGGGTGTTATCTTCGACCCAACTCTCTCCTTTGAGTCACACTTTAAAAGCGTTACTAAAACGGCCTTCTTTCATCTCCGTAATATCGCTAAAATTCGCTCCATTCTGTCCACTAAAGACGCTGAGATCATTATCCATGCGTTTGTTACGTCTCGCCTCGACTACTGTAACGTATTATTTTCGGGTCTCCCCATGTCTAGCATTAAAAGATTACAGTTGGTACAAAATGCGGCTGCTAGACTTTTGACAAGAACAAGAAAGTTTGATCACATTACACCTGTACTGGCTCACCTGCACTGGCTTCCTGTGCACTTAAGATGTGACTTTAAGGTTTTACTACTTACGTATAAAATACTACACGGTCTAGCTCCATCCTATCTTGCCGATTGTATTGTACCATATGTCCCGGCAAGAAATCTGCGTTCAAAAGACTCCGGCTTATTAGTGATTCCCAAAGCCCAAAAAAAGTCTGCGGGCTATAGAGCATTTTCCGTTCGGGCTCCAGTACTCTGGAATGCCCTCCCGGTAACAGTTCGCGATGCCACCTCAGAAGCATTTAAGTCTCACCTTAAAACTCATTTGTATACTCTAGCCTTTAAATAGACTCCCTTTTTAGACCAGTTGATCTGCCGTTTCTTTTCTTTTTCTTCTATGTCCCTCTGTGTATCGGCTGGGGACATCTCTGCGCTGCTGGTCCGCTACCCTTGGGATGGTTTCCTGCTGGCTCCGCTGTGAACGGGACTCTCGCTGCTGTGTTTGGACTGGACTCTCGCGACTGTGTTGGATCCATTGTGGATTGAACTTTCACAGTATCATGTTAGACCCGCTCCACATCCATTGCTTTCCTCCTCTCCAAGGTTCTCATAGTCATCATTGTCACCAATGTCCCACTGGGTGTGAGTTTTCCTTGCCCTTATGTGGGCCTACCGAGGATGTCGTGGTGGTTTGTGCAGACCTTTGAGACACTAGTGATTTAGGGCTATATAAGTAAACATTGATTGATTGATTGATTGACATTAACACTGCTTCTACAGTCGGAAAGGCCCAACAACGTATTTTCTTTCAAAGGAAACTAAAATGCGCAAACATTCCGCAGAAATGAATGGTAAACTTTTACAATTGTGCCACCAGCAGTGTCCTAACTTACGGCTTTTTAGTGTGGTTTGCGAGCCGCACTAAAGCGAACCAACAGGCCCTCTAGCGGGTGGTTAAAAGGGAACATTATCACCAAACCTATGTAAGCGTCAATATATACCTTGATGTTGCAGAAAAAAGACCATATATTATTTAACCGATTTCCGAACTCTAAGTCGGTGAATTTTGGCAATTTAAACGCCTTTCTGTTTATCGCTCTTTTAGCGATGACGTCAGAATGTGACGTCACCGAGGTAACACACCCGCCATATTCATTTTCACATTACAAACACCGGGTCTCAGCTCTGTTATTTTCCGTTTTTTCGACTATTTTTTGGAACCTTGGAGACAGCCTCGTCGGTGTGTTGTCGGAGGGTGTAACAACACTAACGGAGGGATTCAAGTTGCACCACTGGCAAGAAATCTGCCGCCAGACCCCCATTGAATGTACCAGAGTGTCTTCACATTTGACCGGCGATGCTAAGACAGACATGGCACAGAGATGTATGGATAACCTGCAGATGCATTTGCAACGATTAAGTCAACGAAATCACAAAGGTGAGTTTTGTTGATGTTGTTGACTTATGTGCTAATCAGACATATTTGATCACGGCATGACTGCCAGCTAATCGATGCTAACATGCTATTTACGCTAGCTGTATGTACATTTGAAACGAGATACCCACATTTAATGCGAAACAAACACTTACCAATCGACGGATTTAAGTTGCTCCAGTGTCACAAGATGCGAAAGTCCTGATCGTTTGGTCCGCACATTTTACCGGCGATGCTAATAAGGCAGCCATGCTATGGGCCACTTCATTAGGTACACCCACGCTATGGACTAATAGCGTCAATAGCTATTCGCTCAATAGCTTCAATTTCTTCTTCAATTTCATTTTCGCTATCTGCCTCCATACTCCGACCATCTGTTTCAATACATGCGTAATCTGTTGAATCGCTTAAGCCGCTGAAATCCGAGTCTGAATCCGAGCTAATGTCGCTATGGTAACCGCCATGTTGTTTGTATTGGCAGCACTGTATGATGTCACAGGGAAATGGATAGTGGTTTCGAAGATAGCGACAATAAGGCACTTTAAAGCTTTGTTTAGGGATATTCAGGGTTTTTTGATTGATTGATTGATACTTTTATTTGTAGATTGCACAGTTCAGTAGATATTCCGTACAATTGACCACTAAATGGTAACACCCGAATACGTTTTTCAACTTGTTTAACACGTTAACCAATTCGTGGGACCGGTAAAATTTTGAAAAAAACTTTAAAAAAATACAACAAGCCACTGGGAACTGATTTTTATTGTTTTTAACCCTTTTGAAATTGTGATAATGTTCCCCTTTAAAGCGGCGGGGAAAATTACAAGGACAATATTCCCAGAGATGAGGGCCATGTGAACAGTTTGCTTCTTAAAGAGAGTACGCAACATCCTGAAAGACAGGCATCACGCAGCAATGGACTCTTCAACCTGCTACCCTCTGGAAGGAGGTATAGATCGATTCGCGCCAGGACCACCAGAATGTCTCAGTCTTTATCCCCAGGTTGTGAGACCGCTAAATGTATTGTGGGGTGTTTTGAGGATGGTGATGACGAGGAATACAGGACACTGGTGGATATATATATATATATGTATATATATATATGGCGCACCGGGTTATAAGCCGCACTGTCACCTTTTGAGAAAATGTTTGGTTTTTAGGTGCGGCTTATAGCGCGGAAAATACGTCACATACGTATATGCCCTCGCGGAGCAGAAAGGTAGCAACATGGGTAACGTAAGCTGTGATGCTAGAGAAAGAAGGTTGATTGATACTTAATGAAATCAAATCGTGGATGTCCGCTAACTTTTTGCAACTCAACGCCAAAAAAACGGAAATGCTGATTATCGGTCCTGCTAGACACCGAACTCTATTTGATAATACAACTCTAACATTTGACAACCAAACAATTATACAAGGCGACACGGTGGAGGACTTTGTCACATGGTGTGGAAAGAACCACCGCCAGCTTAATGTGACAAAGACCAAGGAAGGAGGAGGAGTACTTCAGCGACCCCTGTTTCCATCTTGGGGGTTGATGTGGACATGGTAGAGGATTATAAATACTTCAGTGTATACATGGATAACAAGCTGAAGGGGTCAAAACATGCTGAGACCCTCTACAACAGTGGTGTCGAACTCAAAAACAGAGTGGGCCAAAATTTTAAACTGAACAAAGCCAAGGGCCAAGGTTCAACTAATTAACCTTTTAAAAGGTTAATTAGGTTAATTCAATGCAACTTTTGCATTGAATATTGAACACGCAAGGCTTACATAACTTTATAGTGACATGCAAAATCCAGTTTCAAATAATAATAATAAAATATCAATAATTATTGCTCAGTTTGTTACACTGATTTGCTTTAACACTTAATAATGAACAAGCAACACTTATATAACTTAATAGTGCAAAATCAACTTTAAAAGAAAAACGAAAAAACATTAAAGGCATATTAAATACAATTTAAAAAAAAACATTAAATGCCTCTCGGGGCGGCATAGCTCGGTTGGTAGAGCGGCCGTGCCAGCAACTTGAGGGTTGCGGGTTCGATTCCCGCTTGTGCCATCCTAGTTACTGCCGTTGTGTCCTTGGGCAAGACACTTGTGCCACCCACACTGGTTTAAATGTAACTTAGATATTGGGTTTCACTATGTAAAGCGCTTTGAGTCACTTGAGAAAAGCGCTATATCAATAGAATTCACAAAAAATTCACTTTTCTATTTGCAGCCTTCTGAGGTAAAAATCCACATTAACTTTTTCCACAGGCAGAGTTATTGCTGCAAGGGATTCTGGGTATTTGTTCTGTTGTGTTATGGTGCGGATGTTCTCCGGAAATGTGTTTGTCATTCTTTTTTGGTGTGGGTCTACAGTGTGGCGCATATTTGTAACCGTGTTAAAGCCACCCTCAGTGTGACCTGTATGGCTGTTGACCAAGTATGCCTTGCATTCACATACCTGTGTGTAGAAGCCGCATATATTATGTGACTGGGCCGGCAGGCAGTTTGTATGGAGGAGAAGCGGAAGGCGCTTAAGGCACGCCCCAATATTGTTGTCCGGGTGGAAATCGGGAGAATGTTTTTCGGGAGGGACAGTGAAATTCGGGAGGGTTGGCAAGTATGAGTATTAGCGGTGAATGCTGTATAATACCGGCGGGCCAGTTCTAATGTTAATTTGATATTGCCCCAAGGGCCAAATGAAATTACACGGAGGGCCAAAGTTTGACACCCATGCTCTACAAGAAGGGACAGAGCCGCCTCTACTTCCTCAGGAGGCTAGGATCCTTCAACGTCTGTACGAAGATGTTCTACGAGTCGGTGGTGGCGGGCGCCTTCTTGTACGCCGTGGCTTGCTGGGGCGGCGGGCTGAGAGTGAGGGACACAAACAGACTGGACAAGTTGGTAGAGAAGGCCAGTAACGTGGTGGGAGTGGAGCTGAAATCTCTGGCGGTGGTGAAATAGAGGAGAAGTCTAGCAAAACTCCTAGCCATTATGGACAACACCTCCCACCCACTACACTCGGACCTTGCGGAGAGAATGAGCACGTTCAGTGGAAGGCTCAGACTCCTAAAATGCAACACGGAACGACACAGGAGGTCCTTCATACCGACAGCCATAAGACTGCATAATGCATATGTTCCTTGACTGCACTTAAATGTAGAATATATTTATACTATTCATATATTATATATATTATTTATTATTATTATTATTGTGAGCGAACTGTGGTGCTGAATTTCCCCCAGGGATCAATAAAGTACTTTCTATTCTATTCTAAAAGAACAGCCTGCCCCTTTACTGCCCTCGACCATCTTATTACCTCACTCTTCACCTCCTCAATAATTGTGCTCTGGACAATGCATTGCTGCAACATCAACATAACACCCATCAGACATCTGACTCTTCCCACCCCAACTCCCCTCTCTCCGCGATCTTCTTGACGATGCTAAAATATTGTCAACCTGCACTTGAAGGCAGTTGCTATGCCGCCAGACGAAGCCCAAACGAAATTTTATTGCCATGTATTACTTAAGTGTTATGACAATAAAAGGAATTGATTGATTGACATAGGTAATGACGTGACCGCTTGCGTCCTGCGTTCCTGTGGACTTGCGTGAACCCCGAGTTGCAAGGGGGGTGCGAGGGCCCCTTTTAACGCCACTTGCAGCTTTGACTCCGTGTTAATGCTTGAGTGGGCCCTGCCTGGGCCCCTTTTGTAGTAGAAAAGTTGGTTGGTGAGGAACTCTTGGTCTGTACGCATGCTTTCCCCAGACACGTCTGTAGCTGACTGATGGATGGCTCCCTTTATTTTAAAAGGTGTGGCGAAGCCTGTTTATTTATTAATTTTTATATATATACATATATATATATATATATATATACAGTGGGGCAAAAAAGTATTTAGTCAGCCACCGATTGTGCAAGTTCTCCCACTTAAAATGATGACAGAGGTCTGTAATGTTCATCATAGGTACACTTCAACTGTGAGAGACAGAATGTGGAAAAAAAAATCCAGGAATTCACATTGTAGGAATTTTAAAGAATTTATTTGTAAATGATGGTGGAAAATAAGTACTTGGTCAACCATTCAAAGCTCTCACTGATAGGTTTTGGCTCAAAATCTCACGATACATGGCCCCATTCATTCTTTCCTTAACACGGATCAATGGTCCTGTCCCCTTAGCAGAAAAACAGCCCCAAAGCATGATGTTTCCACCACCATGCTTCACAGTAGGTTTGGTGTTCTTGGGATGCAACTCAGTATTCTTCTTCCGGTTTAGCTCAGTTGGTAGAGTGGCCGTGCCAGCAACTTGAGGGTTGCAGGTTCGATTCCCGCTTCCGCCATCCTAATCACTGCCGTTGTGTCCATGGGCAAGGCACTTTACCCACCTGCTTCCAGTGCCACCCACACTGGTTTGAATGTAACTTAGATATTGGGTTTCACTATGTAAAGCGCTTTGAGTCACTAGAGAAAAAGCGCTATATAAATATAATTCACCTCCTCCAAACATGACAAGTTGAGTTTATACCAAAAAGTTCTATTTTGGTTTCATTTAACCACATGACATTCTCCCAATCCTCTGCTGTATCATCCATGTATGCATTTTGGTATAAACTCAACTCGTCGTGTTTGGAAGATGACGAATACTGAGTTGCATCCCAAGAACACCACACCTACTGTGAAGCATGGGGGTTTAAACATCATGCTTTGGGGCTGTTTTTCTGCTAAGAGGACAGGACGATTGATTAGAAGCATTTAAGTCTCACCTTAAAACTCATCTGTATACTTTAGCCTTTAAATAGACCTCCTTTTTAGACCAGTTGATCTGCCGCTTCTTTTCTTTCTCCTATGTCCCCCCCTAACTTGTGTAGGGGGTCTGGTCCGATGACCATGGATGAAGTACTGGCTGTCCAGAGTCGAGACCCAGGATGGACCGCTCGCCTGTATCGGTTGCTGATCCGCCTCCGCTTGAGATGGTTTCCTGTGGACGGGACTCTCGCTGCTGTCTTGGATCCGCTTTGAACTGAACTCTCGCGGCTGTGTTGGAGCCACTATGGATTGAACTTTCACAGTATCATGTTAGACCCGCTCGACATCCATTGCTTTCGGTCCCCTAGAGGGGGGGGGTTGCCCACATCTGAGGTCCTCTCCAAGGTTTCTCATAGTCAGCATTGTCACTGGCGTCCCACTGGATGTGAATTCTCCCTGCCCACTGGGTGTGAGTTTTCCTTGCCCTTTTGTGGGTTCTTCCGAGGATGTTGTAGTCGTAATGAATTGTGCAGTCCTTTGAGACATTTGTGATTTGGGGCTATATAAATAAACATTGATTGATTGATTGCCCCACTGTATAACAATTTTGCATCACAGGACATGTTTACAAGATTTTACTTTATTTTACACGGTTAAGCACCTTCAAATTCTGCTCTTTGCTTGCGGTTAAGTGTTACACCATCCACGGTCGGGAGCTGTCCAGAGTGACCGTGGTCAACTCCAGCCTCCAAGTGGTTTACGACACCTTCGTCAAACCACACAACGAGGTCATCGACTATAACACCAGGTGCCGTGCTAATTAAGACAGCCCAGCGGGGAGGTGAAAGGGTGTTCTTCACTTGTGACCCCTATGTCCGTGTGCACCTCCACAGGTTCTCCGGGATCAGCGAGAAGGAGATGAGGGGCAACCACACCTCTCTTTCCGATGTGCAGAAGACCCTGCTGAGCTTTATCAGCGCTGACACTGTCATGATCGGGCATGGCCTGCAGACCGGCCTCTGTGCCCTGAAGGTGACCACTGGGAGTTTTCATCATTTTTTTTTTTTTTTTTTGCATGCTTGTAGTTCATCTCTGTTACAGTACAGTGATAAACTCATTATATTCCCATTCAGAATGTTCAGTTCCAGACACCCAAAATATTAACAAAACTCATTTTCAGTCTGGGCTTCACGGTGGTAGAGGGGTTAGTGCGTCTGCCTCACAATACGAAGGTCCTGCAGTCCTGGGTTCAAATCCAGGCTCGGGATCTTTCTGTGTGGAGTTTGCATGTTCTCCCCGTGACTGCGTGGGTTCCCTCCGGGTACTCCGGCTTCCTCCCACTTCAAAAGACATGCACCTGGGGATAGGTTGATTGGCAACACTAAATGGTCCCTAGTGTGTGAATGTTGTCTGTCTATCTGTGTTGGCCCTGCGATGAGGTGGCGACTTGTCCAGGGTGTACCCCGCCTTCCGCCCGATTGTAGCTGAGATTAGGCGCCAGCGCCCCCCGCGACCCCGAAAGGGAATAAGCCGTAGAAAATGGATGGATGGACATTTTCAGTCCCTCTCAGGATGTTGTTTTTTTTTTTTTAATCCATAGTCTAATTTTCTGCAGCTTTTTCAGAAAGTTGCTGCTAAAGTTGCAATGTTTTAAGGCTTATTTTTTCAGTTAACATTGAATTAAGTTGTGATTTATTGAATTTGCCAACAGTGTTTTAAATTGTTCTAATCTTTGGCAAAGAAAAGCAAAGGTTTTTAACAGTAATTGAAAAACAATGTACTGATGTTTTACTGGTTTTACATTGCACAGATTTAAAAGTAAGCATTTGATGGCATAATAGCACACTCTCGCAGCGCTTTGTCGAATGACGGTACTTTTTATTCACTTATTACTAGGGGTGTAACGGTACACAAAAATTTCGGTTCGGTACGTACCTCGGTTAAAAGGCCACGGTTCGGTTCATTTTCGGTACAGTAAGAAAACAACAAAATATACATTTTTTGGTTATTTATTTACCAAATTTGTAAACAATGGCTTTATCCTTTTAACATTGGGAACACTATAATAATTCTGCCCACGTTAATCCACATTAAACTGCCTCAAGTTGTTGCTTTGATTAAATAAAATAACAAAACCTTTCTTCTACATATAAAAAGTGCAACATTAAACCCTTTCAAGTCAACTCATCATGCTTATTTTATTACAGCATTTAGGAAGACTGTAGTTGACTTTTATTATGTAAATGTTTTTATCGACATGTGATAGCAGGGACCTGCCATTCAAACTAGGTAGCTACATTACTAATGATTAAGATTAGATTAGATAGTACTTTATTTATTCCGTCAGGAGAGTTCCTTCAGGAAAATTACAATTTTCAGCACAATCCATTCAAGATCAGACAAACATTACAGGAGACAGAACAGGATCGCTGACGGGTCTGCCGGCTTCCAGCGCCCCTTACAAAAAAGATGACATACACGTAAACAAGGGGGGGAGGAGGGGGGGGATGGGAGAAAAAAATAGAAGATTAAAATAAAATTTAAAAAAAAAATGTAATTATTGCTGAAAAAATAGTACAATAGCAATAGGAGGGGACTATTCATCCCTGAACACCATGGAGTTCAATGAAATAACAGACATGGCTTTGCTGCCCCTAACACACACACACACACTGAAAAATGAGCTAACGTTACGCTAAAAGCTAATTAGCCTTCACCTCAAGCACATACTGTGAGCTAACTGAGCTACAGTTTAAGTTTCTAGAAAGTCAACGGGCTCATAGTGATGTTTGTAATAGTTGTGACTAGGAAGTGTTTTTTATAATATCTGCTCGACGCTAAAGCATTGACATCGCTCTGAGTACACACTGCTGATTGGCTGTTACATCGCTCTGAATACGCACTGCTGATTGGCTTTGTATGTAACCAATCAGATGGTTGTGTGGGCAGGACATTGCTTGCTGCTGAGAAAGAGGCAGAAAGCAGAGCAGCTTGTGAAGACTTCTGCTTACAAACTCGTTCGGTACGCCCGCGTGCCGAACCGAAACCCCCGTATTGAAACTGTTCAATACAAACACACGTACCGTTACACCCCTACTTATTACTAATGGTAAAAATTATGGTAGAAAAAAGACTCCACCAAAGGCTTCCTTATTTTATTGTCCGCTGTTTGCTCGGTCATCCACAGTTTGCAGACATTCTCCGTGTATGTTTTACACTTAAAAGGCGTTTGTCCATTTGAAACATTTATGTTCCAACACTTTTCCCGCTGCATTTGTGAACTGTTGAGTAATCTTTAATGGTATTGTTTGTTTGTAAACATAAGATTGGTAAAACTTTTTGAGGATTTTTTCCTATAAACAATCCCTATTTTGACTAAAGTGTTTCAAATAAACATCCAAAAGCCTTCGATTTGTATACTGTAAATATATAAGTAACGTATTAACAGCACACTCATAATAGCATGTAATAATTACCGTACTTTGCACATTTATTTTAAGCATTACAGCAACTCGTTCTTTTCACAACGTTCACTATTTCCTTCAATAACTACTGGTAGATTAGATTAGATTAGATAGTACTTTATTTATTCCTTCAGGAAAATTACAATTTTCAGCACAATCCCATTCAAGATCTGATAAACATTAAAGGGAGACAGAACAGGATCGCTGACGGGTCTGCCGGCTTCCAGCGCCCCTTACAAAAAAAGATGAGATACAAGTAAACAAGGGGGGGAGAAAAAAAAAATAGAAGATTAAAATAAAATAAAAAAATCGGTCTTAGCCTGGGCCCTGGAGAGGGGGTGCAGACTGAGGCCAAGGGAAAAAAACAACAACTCATAGCCATAGTACACATCGCAAACATCAAAGAACACATAGGACATTAAAGACATTAAAGCAGCAGATACAACCAGACACTTCTACATACAGCTAGCTGGTATTAATCATGGCAGACTTGATGAGCATCCATGACTACCTTGGTCCAAATGATGATCTGAGCCTGAATTTAAGGATGAGCTGCAAGTTTTAATAGCCGAGTAATAAGCACTAGTGAAACACTAAGCATCATGTAGCAGTATTGCTAAGTTCTATATAAAAAATGCAAACTATATAAAGCCATCACTTACCGTACAATGTCCAATCTCACTGGGTTGCCGACTGATGGGATGTTTATATCTTTCAGCACCAGACTCGTGTTCCCTGTTTTAGATTATTTATTCATAATCCTCAATCCTCAGGTAAAAAATTAAAAAGTGTAGGCAAGCTAGTATCTTGTAGCATCTTCCGAATGTCAAAAGTTGAATTGAATTTTTTTCGAACATGCATCGATACAATGTAATGCATCACATATGCAGGTGATTTTCCAGCACATCAGAAAGGGAGTAGGAAGAAGTGCAGTTTATTTAATCGTCTTTTTTATATAATCGCATTTCCTTGTTCTTTGTAACAGAACAGTTAATAAATAATTTATATACCATTGTAAGTAAACAAATATTAAATACATAACCATCTAAAAAAAAATTCTCGGTTTATAGACACAACCTTCTGCTATATAAGTGTGATGCATGATTTATAAACTAACACATACTTTTACCACTTTTTTTCCCACTCGCTGGCCTAGTGGTTAGGGTGTCCGCCCTGAGATGGGTAGGTTGTGAGTTCAAACCCGGCCGAGTCATACCAAAGACTATAAAAATGGGACCCATTAACAACCTGCTTGCATTAAGTGTTGGAATTGGGGGTTAAATCACCAAAAATTATTCCCGGGCTGCGGTCACCGCTGCTGCTCACTGCTCCCCTCACCTCCCAGGGGGTGATCAAGGGTGATGGGTAAAATGCAGGGGATAATTTCACCACACTGTGTGCGTGTGCGCGAGAGATAATCGTTGGTACTTTACAACTTAGGCTCATCGATAAATTGCGGGTTTGTCTGTGTGTGATATAGAAAATGACATCCATCCATTTCCTACCGCTTATTCCCTTTCGGGGTCGCGGGGGGGCGCTGGCGCCTATGAGGTGGCGACTTGTCCAGAGTGTACCCTGCCTTCCGCCCGATTGTAGAAAATGACAATATCGTGATATTCAAGTATAAGTTCTCACGCAGTGCTGGCATTACACTACAGCAGGGGTTGTCCAAAGTGCGGCCCGCAGCTAATCGTTTACCGGCCCGTCACACATTCTGCAAAAATGGCAAAATTGATAGTATTGCAAAAATTAAAAAAAAAAGTGGAATGAGGTGAAATCTAATGAGAAAAAGTGGCAATGTTGAAACAAAGCTGCCATGCAGGCAGTTTTTTTTTTTTTCCATCCATCCATCCATCCATTTCTACCGCTTATTCCCTTTCGGTGTCGCTGGGGGCGCTGGCGCCTATCTCAGCTACAATCGGGCGGAAGGCGGGGTACACCCTGGACAAGTCGCCACCTCATCGCAGGGCCAACACAGATAGACAGACAACATTCACACTCACATTCACACACTAGGGACCATTTAGTGTTGCCAATTAATTTGTCTTTCTTTTCTTTTTTTTTTCCATGCTCAAAAAAAAAAAAAGACAAAAAAATCTTTTATAATGAATTATTACTTAAAAATTATCACTTTAAAATGTTTTATGTGGCAAAAATATTGCATATGTTGTGTAATTGCCACATAAAAACATTAAAGTTTTGACAAGAGCATACAACAAACAAAATAATACTTCAATCATAAAATCGACAGATATATTGGAAGTTGATCTTGAATTTAAGTGTTAAAAGTAAAAAAAAATAATAAAAATGCATCACTTTGAGTGGGGAACGTCTCAGCTCAAATATATTTAGTAGGATTTTATTTAACTTTTCACTGTGATTACTCAAAAATATTAAATAATTAAATCAATGGTGTCCTGCATTATTGATCTTTGAGGGCTTTAATTGTTAAATAAAGGAACTCTCCTGAAGGAATCAATAAAGTACTATCTATCTATATAAATACTGCATATTTCAGTTTTACTATCAAAAACAAAATTGTCTTTGACAGAAAAGGCATAAAACCTTATTTGTTTTACTTTATATCAACCTCAAGTTGTATAGATTTACTGTAAGCATTAAATTAAAAATAAAAAAAATTACTTATTTTTAACATTTTAGTGACTGAGACCCTCTATGCTCCCCAGGAGCCCTAAGGATTAAAAAAATTAATAAAAATCCATATATTTTGTTATGGTTGGCGTGGCGCAGTGGGAGAGTGGCCGTGCGCAACCCGAGGGTCCCTGGTTCAAATCCCACCTAGTACCAACCTCGTCACATCCGTTGTGTCCTGAGCAAGACACTTCACCCTTGCTCCTGATGGGTGCTGGTTGGCGCCTTGCATGGCAGCTCCCTCCATCAGTGTGTGAATGTGTGTGTGAATGGGTAAATGTGGAAGTAGTGTCAAAGCGCTTTGAGTACCTTGAAGGTAGAAAAGCGCTATACAAGTACAACCCATTTATCATTTATTTATTTAAAATGCTCCCGCATGCTTAAATTTTTCCGTGGAAAAAGTTTGGACACCCCTGCACTACAGGCTCTCTTCGCTTTTTCCTGTCTCCTTCTTACAGACGGCAAGTGCACCTTCTTACCGTATTTTCCGCGCTATAAGCCGCACCTTCAATGAATGGCATATTTAAAAACTTTGTAAACCTATAAGCCGCACCGGGTCATAAGCCACGCCCCCGCTGCGCTAAAGGGAATGTCAAAAAAAACAGTCGGATAGGTCAGTCAAACTTTAATAATACAAACCAGTGTGCGAATGTGCAATCACAATTGCAGAGCAATAGCAACATCAATAACTCAACTTTGCTCGAACGTTAATGTCACAGCACACAAAATAAACATTTAAAGCTCACCTTCAGAAGTTATTCCTCATCCATAAATCCATCGAATTTTTCTTCTTCGGTGTCTGAATTAAAAAATTGGGCGAATACGGCATCCAAAATGGCGGGCTCCGTCTCTTCGAAGTCATCAGAGTCAGTGTCGCTGTTGCATGAATCCTGCCTTCCTGGCCGGATCTTTTTTCAGCTATCTTGTTTTTACAATATGCGTGGAAAGTATCAATCAATCAATCAATCAATGTTTACTTATATAGCCCTAAATCACTGGTGTCTCAAAGGGCTGCACAAACCACTACGACATCCTCGGTAGGCCCACATAAGGGCAAGGAAAACTCACACCCAGTGGGACGTCGGTGACAATGATGACTATGAGAACCTTGGAGAGGAGGAAAGCAATGGATGTCGAGCGGGTCTAACATGATACTGTGTATAAATGACACAATATGTTACTGCATATGTCAGCAGACTAATTAAGAGGCTTTGTTTGTTTATTTACTACTAAAAGAACCTTTATTTGAAAAAGTAAAAGAGTCAGACCTGCTCAAAAGCAATGTCCTTCCTGGGTGGTCCACGCAACCCACACGACGACGGCTTAAGACTGTCACAGTGTACAAAATAATATCAATCAATCAATCAATGTTTACTAATATAGCCCTAAATCACTAGTGTCTCAAAGGGCTGCACAAACCACTACCACATCCTCGGTAGGCCCACATAAGGGCAAGGAAAACTCACACCCAGTGGGACGTCGGTGACAATGATGACTATGAGAACCTTGGAGAGGAGGAAAGCAATGGATGTCGAGCAGGTCTAACATGATACTGTGAAAGTTAAATCCATATTGGATCCAACACAGTCGCGAGAGTCCAGTCCAAAGCGGATCCAACACAGCAGGGAGAGTCCCGTTCACAGCGGAGCCAGCAGGAAACCATCCCAAGCGGAGGCGGATCAGCAGCGCAGAGATGTCCCCAGCCGATACACAGGCGAGCAGTACATGGCCACCGGATTGGACCGGACCCCCTCCACAAGGGAGAGTGGGACATAGGAGAAAAAGAAAAGAAACGGCAGATCAACTGGTCTAAAAAGGGAGTCTATTTAAAGGCTAGAGTATACAAATGAGTTTTAAGGTGAGACTTAAATGCTTCTACTGAGGTGGCATCTCGAACTGTTACCGGGAGGGCATTCCAGAGTACTGGAGCCCGAACGGAAAACGCTCTATAGCCCGCAGACTTTTTTTGAGCTCTAGGAATCACTAATAAGCCGGAGTCCTTTGAAGGCAGATTTCTTGCCGGGACATATGGTACAATACAATGGGCAAGATAGGATGGAGCTAGACCGTGTAGTATTTTATACGTAAGTAGTAAAACCTTAAAGTCACATCTTAAGTGCACAGGAAGCCAGTGCTGGTGAAAGTCTTTTGGCAGTTGCTGGGAAATAGTAGTCCGTGTGCGGAAGGAGAGATTGCGTCTTTTCATGAACCGGAAACACCTGTGTTGTCTTCTTTACTTGGCGCAGGTCATCTTGTTTTTTCCTCCACCTAAGCACCATGGAGTCATTTATGTTCAATTCTCTCGCTGCTGCTCTATTTCCATGTTCTTCTGCGTGACTTATTGCCTTGAGTTTGAATTCTGCGTTGTACGCGTGTCTTTTAGTAGGAGCCATTTTGTGGTCGTCTTTACAGAAACACACAAATGAAATGAATCGGATTAGCCGCGCGCTTTTTTCTTCTACGGGGGCGGGTGCTTACCTTGGTGTTTGCGTACCGTAGAAGAAGAAGCGCTTGCTCTTCTACGGGGAAAAAAGATGGCGGCTGTTTACCGTAGTTGCGAAACCTAAACTCTATGAAAATAAATATTTATATTAATTAACTTATTGTCGGACTGTCTTATTGTGGCGGTCCACTCCCTGTATGATCAGTGTCAGAGCTTGGTCCGCATTGCCGGCAGTAAGTCGGACACATTTCCAGTGAGGGTTGGACTCCGCCAAGGCTGTTCTTTGTCACCCATTCTGTTCATAACTTTTATGGACAGAACTTCTAGGCGCAGTCAAGGCGTTGAGGGGTTCCGGTTTGGTGACCGCAGGATTAGGTCTCTGCTTTTTGCAGATGATGTGGTCCTGATGGCTTCATCTGGCCGGGATCTTCAGCTCTCACTGGATCGGTTTGCAGCCGAGTGTGAAGCGACCGGAATGAGAATCAGCACCTCCAAGTCCGAGTCCATGGTTCTCGCACGGAAAAGGGTGGAGTGCCATCTCCGGGTTGGGGAGGAGACCCTGCCCCAAGTGGAGGAGTTCAAGTACCTAGGAGTCTTGTTCACGAGTGGGGGAAGAGTGGATCGTGAGATCGACAGGCGGATCGGTGCGGCGTCTTCAGTAATGCGGACGTTGTATCGATCCGTTGTGGTGAAGAAGGAGCTGAGCCGGAAGGCAAAGCTCTCAATTTACCGGTCGATCTAGGTTCCCATCCTCACCTATGGTCATGAGCTTTGGGTCATGACCGAAAGGATAAGATCACGGGTACAAGCGGCCGAAATGAGTTTCCTCTCTCCCTTAGAGATAGGGTGAGAAGCTCTGCCATCCGGGAGGAACTCAAAGTAAAGCCGCTGCTCCTCCACATGGAGAGGAGCCAGATGAGGTGGTTCGGGCATCTGGTCAGGATGCCACCCGAACGCCTCCCTAGGGAGGTGTTTAGGGCACGTCCAACCGGTAGGAGGCCACGGGGAAGACCCAGGACACCTTGGGAAGACTATGTCTCCCGGCTGGCCTGGGAACGCCTCGGGATCCCCCGGGAAGAGCTGGACGAAGTGGCTGGGGAGAGGGAAGTCTGGGCTTCCCTGCTTAGGCTGCTGCCCCCGCGACCCGACCTCGGATAAGCGGAAGATGATGGATGGATATATATATATATATATATATGTATGTATATATATATATATATATATATATATATATATAAAGGCGCACCGGGTTATAAGCCGCACTGTCACCTTTTGAGAGAATGTTTGGTTTTTAGGTGCGGCTTATAGCGCGGAAAATACGTCACATACGTATATGCCCTCGCGGAGCAGAAAGGTAGCAACATGGGCAACGTAAGCTGTGACGCTAGAGAAAGAAGGTTGATTGATACTTAATGAAATTAAACAATGGATGTCCGCTAACTTTTTGCAACTCAACGCCAAAATAACGGAAATGCTGATTATCGGTCCTGCTAGACACCGAACTCTATTTAATAATACAACTCTAACATTTGACAACCAAACAATTAAACAAGGCGACACGGTAAAGAATCTGGGTATTATCTTCGACCCAACTCTCTCCTTTGAGTCACACATTAAAAGCGTTACTAAAACGGCCTTCTTTCATCTTCGTAACATCGCTAAAATTCGCTGCATTCTGTCCACTAAAGACACTGAGATCATTATCCATGCGTTTGTTACGTCTCGCCTCGACTACTGTAACGTATTATTTTCGGGTCTCCCCATGTCTAGCATTAAAAGATTACAGTTGGTACAAAATGCGGCTGCTAGACTTTTAACAAGAACAAGAAAGTTTGATCACATTACGCCTGTACTGTATATACCTTTATATACATATATACATACATATATACCTGTACTGGCTCACCTGCACTGGCTTCCTGTGCACTTAAGGTGTGACTTTAAGGTTTTACTACTTACGTATAAAATACTACACGGTCTAGCTCCATCCTATCTTGCCGATTGTATTGTACCATATGTCCCGGCAAGAAATCTGCCTTCAAAGGACTCCGGCTTATTAGTGATTCCCAAAGCCCAAAAAAAGTCTGCGGGCTATAGAGCGTTTTCCGTTCGGGCTCCAGTACTCTGGAATGCCCTCCCGGTAACAGTTCGCGATGCCACCTCAGTAGAAGCATTTAAGTCTCACCTTAAAACTCATCTGTATACTCTAGCCTTTAAATAGACTCCCTTTTTAGACCAGTTGATCTGCCGTTTCTTTTCTTTTTCTTCTATGTCCCACTTTCCCGTGTGGAGGGGGTCCGGTCCGATCCGGTGGCCATGTACTGCTTGCCTGTGTATCGGCTGGGGACATCTCTGCGCTGCTGATCCGCCTCCGCTTGGGATGGTTTCCTGCTGGCTCCGCTGTGAACGGGACTCTCGCTGCTGTGTTGGATCCGCTTTGGTCTGGACTCTCGCGACTGTGTTGGATCCATTGTGGATTGAACTTTCACAGTATCATGTTAGACCCGCTCGACATCCATTGCTTTCGTCCTCTCCAAGGTTCTCATAGTCATCATTGTCACCGACGTCCCACTGGGTGTGAGTTTTCCTTGCCCTTATGTGGGCCTACCGAGGATGTGGTAGTGGTCTGTGCAGCCCGTTGAGACACTAGTGATTTAGGGCTATATAAGTAAACATTGATTGATTGATTGATACTTTTATTAGTAGATTGCACAGTACAGTACATATTCCGTACAATTGACCACTAAATGGTAACACCCCAATACGTTTTTCAACTTGTTTAAGTCGGGGTCCACGTTAATCAATTCATGGTGCGAATGAAGGAAGAATTCCCAAGAAAAAAAGCAGGGGATCCACGATTTTTTGTGATTTAACCCCCAATTCCAAACCCTTGATGGTAAGTGCCAAGCAGGGAGGTAACGGGTCCCGTTTTTATAGTCTTCGTTGAACTCCCAAGCTACCCGTCTCAGGGCGGACAATCTAACCACTAGGCCACTGAGTATGAAGTTGGAAATCACATGCCATACCGAACTATCTTGCTTGGTAGAAACTAGACCACTGTCTTCCCAAATACATTTTTCCTTTCCAGCTTGTCTCGGAAAGTGCCAAAAAGGTGGTTCATGTTGAAGTGAATTTGCATGTTGCTTGCTGCTGGGTGAAAATGAGGCCTAAAGGACATTGAGAAAGCTTGCAAGAGGTGATTATTTGTTTCCCCGCTCGCCATGAAACTCATCCTCTTGCAATAGGATCTATCTAGTTCCTGTGCAACAGGCTAAACCAGACTACGTAGGTTAAAATATGTCCCAAGTGAGGCTTCTCTGCCCATTGTGGTCTTATCAGTGATGGAAGCTAGAGAAGGTCTGTTCCTCTCCACTGCAGTTGCTCCATGGCACGGTGGTGGACACATCTGTGGTCTTTCCCCACCGCCTGGGTCCCCCGCACAGGCTGACCCTCAACAGCCTGACGGCAGAGTACCTGAGGAGGATCATCCAAGAGAGCGGTGGGTCATCCTGGACAAACCACAGCTGTATTTTTTTTTTTTTTTAATAAAGGGATGTAGTTGTGGCTTCACGGTGGCAGAGGGGTTAGTGCGTCTGCCTCACAATACGAAGTTCCTGCAGTCCTGGGTTCAAATCCAGGCTCGGGATCTTTCTGTGTGGAGTTTGCATGTTCTCCCCGTGAATGCGTGGGTTCCCTCCGGGTACTCCGGCTTCCTCCCACTTCCAAAGACATGCACCTGGGGATAGGTTGATTGGCAACACTAAAATTGGCCCTAGTGTGTGAATGTGAGTGTGAATGTTGTCTGTGTTGGCCCTGTGATGAGGTGGCG